>NW_010268339.1:0-81476 GCF_000690775.1 Eurypyga helias
CGCCGACGGCGGGCTCAGGCGCTCTTTTACATTCAGATTGCAGGAAAGACCGTCTGCCTCCAGCAAAAACCCTCACAGCCAGAAGATAACGCATGATTCCTGGCAGTATTTGCCCAAAAAGCCTCCGATTCAAAACCAAGCCAGTGACAGCGATACCGCGGCGCTGTGAAAAGCAAAGCACGGACAAGCATAGATGAGGAGGGTCTTTTCTTGATCAGTTTTGAACCAGCATGAGAGGAAAAAACTGGATTTGCCTCTCTTCCTGCTTTACGTTAAGCGTACTGAGATCCCTAAGGGCATTTTTATCGACAAGCGCAATAAAGTGTCCAGCATGAGCTCTACGCTTTAGAACCTGACAGTCACTGGCACCAGTTCATTGCAACATTTAGTTTTATGCTTTAAAAAAAAAAAAGAAAACCACCAAACTATTATCCTTGTGCTGGAACTGACCCAACCAGGTGAACCCATTTGCTTTAAAGCACAGCAAAACAGGTTGTTTTTTCTTGGCAACATTTTGGGCTCAATTACACATGAACCTGGCCGAACCGATAAAAGATGATGTGTTGACTGTGCTATTCATTGCACCAGAAAATCTACTCCGTTCCCAAGCCTGTGTATAGCAACAGGCTCTAAGCAAAAGGTCTGCTGCAGAGAAGTTACTTTTCCCTGTGTTTTCGGCAGGGAATTGCCACAGCACAGCACTCCCAAGCAGTTTCAGACGCCTTGTGGGCACCAGGGCAGATTGCCGAAAGACAGCTGTATACAGCTGTGTGTTAAAGATTTCTCCCAGGCAAAGAAAGGCTGCATTATAACGCTGCAGAAGGGCAGTCATGCTGCCTCCAGGAGATTGAGGTCTCTGTTGTAGTAAATAAATGGGTTTGGAAACCACAGATTTAATCTAGAGAGAATTCCTCCAGTCCCTCCTGAGCTATGCTGGGGTTTGGTATTAGGTGAACCTGCATCTGTGCTGCAGAAGCCAGACTGTTTGGCAGCAGTAGACAATCTAGCAGGAAGCCAGTGCTGGGCTACTCTGGCCATGATCTCATGAAGTACATAAATAAGTGACTAATTGCTAAGCCAGGTAGCATGTGGGCAAGAATAGCTGTAGCAGATCACAGTGTTTTAGTTCTAATCTCTAGTGCAGAGTACATGTTCTACTTCATCTACTCTGCCAACTATGTGACTACCGTTTCCTTCTGAGAGACACACAACTGCGGCCAGATGGACTAGAGACAAGAGCTTCTTCTCAAGAGCAAAGACCTAAGTACTAAGGTATTAATAAATTAGTGAATGTATTTAGCCAACACAGTGGGATTGTTCTGTCTGAGACAGTGCCTAACACCAGATATTTGGGAAAGATTACCCAGCACCAGTCTGAAAATCAGCTACCTAATGCTGTCAGCCCTCAGGGGGAGGAGGACTCGCTTCTACATGAAGGGAAGCTGAACAGCGTTAGCCGCCACCCTGGAAGTCCCAAAGGCTGGCTCAGCTGGGCGCTAATAGCATCAGAAGAGTTGGAGCCTCGGTACGTTGAAGCTGAGATCACAAGGAGGCCTTTTGAAAAGCCAAGGAACGTACACTTGTCTCTTTTCCCTTCCCATCTCTTTTGATGCCTTTACTCTAATTTCCTTCATCTCTCTTGGTTTCTATTTGATTTTCAGAATGACTGCTCCCTCCCAAGAGCAAATCCAGACTCCTATCTCCACCTCCTCCTCCCCTGCAGATGAACCGTTCAGAACAGGACGCATCGTGTTTTCCCAGCAGTGCAAGAGGAAGTTGTGGTCATGCTGCTGAGGGGGAGAGGAGCGGTCCTTCCCACACCTTATCTGTGCATCAGAGCAGCTGACACTCAATTTGTTCTGAACAACTGCAGTCTTCCCTCCTCATTATATTGCACTGTTGTCTTAAGTCTTTCATGGCCTCATGGAACAAATCTAAGAAAAAACCCGATATATTCAGGCTATTTGCTGCTCTTTTCTAAGAGATGAAGGGCACTGCCAAATGGCAGCATTCTTTTAAATAGAGAGCAAAACATAAATGCTTGAAAGAAAATATCATTTGCTAGGAGTTTAAATGTAATTTTCCCTGCAGTAATCCACAAAGGAAATGTTTGTTTAAAGTTTTCATTTGCTAGCAGAAGATGCATTAGAAAATCATGCATTTGAGGGAGGCATCAACTCACCAAGCACAGAAAGATCTGGGTGAGGACAGGAATCAACCTACTTGGTCCCTTGTTCAGCACATGGTGATCCAGCCACAGCCCATCTCCTCGTGCAAGGGCAGGGACAGCCACCAGTGCCGCTCACTCAGCAAGCTGCAAAGATTCAGGTTTGAGATGCAAGGGGTATCTTGGTTGTTTGACTTCCAAAGCTGAAAGACCAGCTGGCCAGTTCTTTGGCCAGCTGCCTCTGGGAAAGAATAGGAATCTATATCACTTCATTTTATTAAAATTCTATGGGTTGCAGCAGCCCGGGAACAAGACATTAGTGCTACTTTGCAAACTCAGACTAGGTTGGAGCATAAAATTATAAGACTGGCAAACAGATAACAGGGTAGAACAGGGGGCTGCTCTGCAGGATTGAACCGTTGCTCACTAGTCACAAAGAATCAGCTCGCATGAACAGTGGGAATGAAAGTGTGTGGAAATCCCCATTGGGATAAAGAAGGAGAGAATCTGAGAAAGAAGATCAGATTGTGGTAGAGTAGGAAGCTAGAATTTCCCTCTCTTGAATTGTTTCGGCCACTTATTACTTGTTTCAATACTTCTCTGTGTGCCACTAATTGTCGCAGTGGGATCTTTCTGCTTCATTTCCTCCTCTTTGTGAGAGCAGGCGTCAACATTGCAAGGAGTTAGAAATCCACTGCCCAGTATACGGAAGACGGTGTCAGATTTGCAACACGTCCAGCACAGGTCAGTGGCACAGTTAAGTCCTGGAAAGTGCCTTTCATACAAGCATTAGATTTCAAGATCTGGGGCGGGGGGTGGGGGGAGGAAACCACTATCACAAACCCCAGAAAACAAACAGAAAAATTAAAAATGGAGACATGGGTTATTTTGCTGGCTTAGACGAAAGATGGAGTAGTTTTACAAGGTTTCTCCTCACCCCAGATCTGTTAAACTTTAAGCAGGAGTACTAGAAAGAGTACATGATACCAAAGGAAAAGAATAGCAGCTAGCTCCGGTGCAGCTTAGCTATCCTGAACAGTAATGTTTTGTAGTTCACAGCCAGAAACTGTGTTCAGAAAAACCTCCATTTTATGTCCCCTATCTATGTGTTTCCCCAGTGCTAGGAGGTCAGTCATCCACATCAGAGCCTTGACTGAGAACAGCAGAGATGCACAGAAGAGGGGAAGTTTTTCAACTTATATGTCACATTATAGAAATGAGAGAACAAGCCTGTCTTACGCTTATTCCACTTCTCACGTGAGGGTGAGTTCCCAGAATGGCAATTCCCGGGGACCTGCAGCCACTCTGGGCTGTGGTATCACTGCCTCCCTCTTAAGAAAAATGCCACAACAGCACAGCAAGGCAAGCTGACTTTCTAGCCAAACAGAAAAGGGCTTCTCACTTCCTCCTCCATACCAAATATTTCTCTTTGGTCACACTGGACGACTTCTCCATGTTCTGAATAAGCATAAGCCAGACCATGTACAAGAACACAGACCACATCCCTTGCTACCGTAGTACATATAAATACTTAAACAGTTTTCTTTATGTGGACATACTCACTATTTTCTATTGCCTTTTACTAATCATCATCTTTCGTCCCTTAGAGCTAGTATTACAAAGTTTCTGTCAAATAACTTGTCTACACATATTTCCTGCTTAAGCCTTCCTTTTCAAACACCTTCACAGCAGGAAATGTGAATGAAAGACAAGCAGGAGGTTACATAGACTTAGGTGAGGCAAAAGCATGCATTTAGGAGAACATGAGAGTCATTCAACTGAGTGGCCTTTTCATCTTGTGTTTCTTATCTTTACTATCTAATAGCAAGACTGTAGACCTACAGCACACACAGAATGTGCTGTTTTACATTTATTTTCCTTTGTTGTTTCTCAGCTGTATAATTTAAACCTTCTTTCTTGTACTATATCTGTAACTACAACACATTCTAATATTTACAAATGGAGAGTGACTTGGCATAATATTGGGTGCAGTCTGTCTGCCATCAGAGAGGCATTCTCCAAAGGGGCCTGCCCGCCTCGAGAGCTGGGGGAGCTGAACTGTTTGTTTAAAACCTAACTTCCTCTGAAAACAGTCATGCACAGCTGTACGTCTATTGACAACTGTTAAACAACTGGAGATTTAGAGCAAAACTTTGGAGCAGGCTTAGAAACCTTTTAATGACCAACTAGACATCCCATGCTAAGTGGGAGCAAAGGCTGCCCAAGTTGTTCAGAAAGAAGTAACCAGGAAGCAAGCCACTGTGCTAGACAGCAAGCCTGTTAATGCTTAATTCTGCCAGGGAAATGAGGTAGGAACTCAACTCTTGAACCTTGGAAATAACCATGGACTTTGGCATCTTTCACAGGTTAGAAACTGCAGGCGCCCAGTCACCAACAGTCTTTGTCTAGGATATTTCCTCTGGATGCAAAGGGATAGCTACAAAGACATAAGAATAAGACTCCAAATGCTAGCTGAAGAGCAGCCGTGAGACACAGGATAGGAAATGCGTAGTTATAACACCCAACTCCCTCATGATGCTCCTAAATCAGGGGTCTGTCGGTGGGAAAGCACAAATAGCAGTGCTTGTAGTGCAAACGTAGCACCGCTTCCCACAATGGGCAGCATGTGTCTAGAAGCTTCCAGCAGAGCAGCTCTGCAGCCAAAATAACCACCTCTCGTTAAGAGCCGCAAAGATGGTGAGGGGAGAATCTGCACACCGGTTCTCCTTGCTCATCACAAACTGGTGCTTTTCTCCTCACACCGGAGCACTACAATTGAGCCTTCTAAGCAGCGTGAGAATAACAGGATGACACCGAGTAAATTGTTCTGGAACATGAACTCTGACCCTTCTGGGCAGTGAATGAGAGACATGGTCTGGACAAGTCCCTGGCACATTATCTGCCTTTGTGAAGTTATTTGCTGATTCAGAGGTGTGAAACGCTAAAAAACACTGTGGAAGCAATGGCACGGCTTGTGGTACTGAAGCAGCGTGGATTCCTCCTGGGCCGTTACGACTTCATAAATATTGACTTTGGATAAATCTTCTGACAAAATTCTGGCTTGTTTTTTTTTTTCTTTTTCCTCCCAAGTGGGTTCCCAGAGCTAATTTGCTTAAGGCAACATACATGACACAAGAATGAGCCCTTTGAATAGTGATGCAATTGCTTGGTCATGAAATGAAAAAAGCCTGCATTTTGATTGATAGTTGGAGTTCATGCTGTTTGTTTGATTTACTCTGGATTCTTTGTCACCTCAGCACTATTCCTGCCAACATGTGTCAGAGCACTATTGATTATGGGCTGAAATACTGTTTTAAAGTCTTTTTTTAATTTTACACTTGTCAGTTTTCCTTTTTTTTCCCCCCTCTATAGAAGCAGTGCAATTTACCCATGAATCTTTTTTCTTTAAGAAATCTTCTAAACTACAACTAGCCACATGCCGGGCTTCATTCTGTTCTCATTTGCAGCAGTATGAAAATTAAAGCAACATAATTTATTTCAGTGAAATGATTCCTATGCAGTACATTAGAATTAGGACTAATATATTTTAGAAAAGTATTATTTTTCACCCTGCGACTTGACTGTAATTAGTCAAGACTGTAATTAGTAGTGCCTTAGTGCACTAGTGTACTAGTTGGCAGTCACAACTGTCACCTGACCAACACCAGTGTGCGATTCTGCCAGTGCTATGTACACTGGTCAGGAAAGCCCTGACCCTGTGCAAAAGTGTCAGTAGGTTACACTGAATTCAAATACAGTGAGGAGCTGTTTCCCTGCTTTGGGGGAAACATCAGACACTTCTTCCCCTAGAAAAGCACTTCAGTGTTAAATGTCCTTATAAGTTTTGCTGAATTGGGCACAAATTTCTAGTTTTTTATTCTCAACAGAGTAAGTTGAGAGAAGAATCAAGAGAAGAATGAGGGCAAACAGTAACTACATCTGAAAAGACAGGAGATTAAATATGACATAAGGCACTTAGCTATGCTCTCTCTTGGCGATGGCAAAGATAGCTTGGTAGACTCCAGCAACATTTCCAGGAATGCAAGACTCAAGTAATAATATTCAATTTTTACTCATTATTTCTTACTCCTGCACTTCAGTACTCATCACTGCACCTATATCAGACACACACACACACACCCCTGCCCCAGACTAAACTCGCGTACACAGCTTGGAATAGAGGCTGCTTTCAGACAGTTTTGCTCCTCAACATTACCCACTTTGCTGATTTACTGATTCTTGGCTGAACTTAAAATTATCTGAAAACCATTGCCACTGAGAAAAACCTCAGTCTCTGTACTAAAGCACTCGCTGAACATCTAACCTAGAGAACAACGTCCAGAGATCCAGCCCCTGTGATATGGCTCTGACCAGATACTTGAATGTAAGTCCTTGGCAGGAACACTCCTATTGTCATTTCTTGTCATGCTGTCTGCTGGCAACTTCATGCTAAATGGTTTAACATTTGTATCAGGGACTCAATCAGGATATTAATTTGAAGCAGAAGAGAGTTGTTTACCAAAAATAAATAAAAGGCTAATGGATGATGTAAGTGCTGAGCTATGGGGCTTGCCTCCCCATACAGTGGACATGCCTAGATGTTTTTCCCCTGATTCATGAAAACAGTTGGACCACAGGCAACCTGTGTACTGATCTGCAGGCAAATTTTATGTCAAAACATTGGCCCAGCCTCAAAACATTTCCAGCACATAAGGAACAGCATGAAAGAAAACACTGTGGGTGCCCCCTCCCCTGTACCTCCTGAGCATTAATAGGTGTGCATCATCTTTTACTCATACCAGAGGGTGTTAGCCCTCATGCAGTCAAGCTTTCCATTCTACACTGAGAAGAACAGAAGTGCAATAGAGCACTGTGTACTGACTGAATTATTGGGTTATTGAAAAGAGAAAAAGACAGGACAGTGGAAAATGGATGTGTGCTCGGTTTCCCTTTTTGAAAAGAAGGGTTTTTCTTAGGATAAGGCATATGCACGCAGCAGTTTAGGGAGGGTATGTACGAGTTATCCTTTTACATAAATGGTCACGGCCAAGACTATCCAGCTGCTTTGTAACATGCTTTCTACACTGTGAAAAGTCATCTTTATAGCCAAATCCCTATGAGCATAATGTGAACAAGATTCTACCCTGTCCTCTGTAGAAAGAGGGAGTCATTTTGGGGCAAGAAACCAAGATATGTTCCACATAACTCATGAACAACAATTCTCTCATCTAATAAACCCACCCTAGGGTTTATTCATGAAAAGTTTACCAACAGAGTAAGTAGAAGAAGTTCTAAACCACTTGAATATGATTTCTATGCTAGAGATTCAGACCATAAATTTAGCAATATGTATTCTAGCAACTACAGGATGCATAATTTTTAACTCTTTAACTGAATCTGATTAACCACAAATGCAAACACTTACCATACAAAACAAAGACTCTTCCTTTTATTTCAGTTTGGGCTCTTAAGAAGCATTAGGTTGCAGTGAATTGTTAAAATCCTGCCTTTATTTTTTCTCTTTATTCATCCCTACACAGAGGTGTAAAACAGGTTGTCAGTATAGTCTTCTTTCTGCCTTCCTCCAAACAGCTCACCCAAATAACAGGTCTCTCATAGCAGGAAGAATCTTTCCCCTGAGGTGAGAGCATAGTTGAGAGCTACGTCAGAATCTGAGGTGGCACAGCCCATCCACCCTTACTGTGTGTCTTTCACCTTGCTGTGCAGAGCCCCATCTATCCCCAGCTTGCTCCCTGGCCAGGAATAGCACAAGGATGAGCTGTCAAATGCAGCTTGACCCAAACAGAGCTGGACTCCTTACAGCCAAAGGCTGAGCCCTGATGATAATCCCTCCCAAAATATGCTTGTGTAGCAGCTTGTTAGCTGCCTGCTCTCTGCCTGCCCTCTAAAGTAACACACGATCTGGCCTCTCAAAAAAGCTGTTCCTTAAAAAACTTGGCTCAAATTTAATTTATCTGCTACAGTGAAATAAAGGGAGAAACAAAGAGGGTGGGGAGGAGAGGGAAAACATTCTATTTAATTTAAGAGTAATGAGCATAATTTAGTGAAGTAGACTTCATAGGCTGTTTTCTTTGTGCGTAACAGGTACAGAACTCAGTTCACTTCAAACAGATGGTCTATAGACTCCAAGAACTTGAAGCAAGGGACGAGCACAGGCAACCATGAGGAGGACCAGGGTTCTTGGAACATCTCCACCATCTAGGCATATTCCTAGGGCAATTACGCCCTACATCCCACATAACAAAACAGCCAAACTCTGCTTCACTGATCTACCTTCCCAAAATCCCTAATCTATGTACTATCAGCATCTGTTCACCAGGACAGTTATACAGGTAGTATATAGACATATACACACACAGAGCTCAGATTAGGTAGTTTTGCACATTCTATAAGAAGTAAATAGAAGTACGAAGAAGTACTGGAAGGCACATTTCTCATGTTGGAAGAACAACTTAGGGATGTTTAGAGAGTGAGCACAATGCGCCTATCTAAATATCTCTAATTTCCAAATTCCCTAAAGCAGGTACTGCTGAATTTTTTCAGTAAAAATATTTCCTTATGCATTTCAGCTGCACAGAGAAGAAAATAAGTTTATATGTAGCTTTGAACAGATGTGTGTACAGGCACAAAAGAAGAAAAATATAACCTTAAAGCTACGTGGCATTTTTTCCATTTGTAGTGTTTCTGGATGTTAACTTTACGGTTTCTGTAGTTTGTTTCAGATCTGTGGGGTTAATTAAAACCCTTCTACAAAATCAAATAAACAAGAGGAGCAGGGGAGGGAAAGTGCACATTTTATGTACTGTCTATTCATCTTGAATGAAGCCTGCCCCGTGTGTATAATCAAACATCTGTGGAAAGCCTGCACTTTGACCAGAGCAATCACTCTGTGCGTTCCAGTTTTTGTAGATGGTTCTTTTCTTGAATTCTCTCTCTGTGTATGTATGCATGCACACGTATATGTGCTTTCCACATACTTTTCACAAAAAAGTAAGACAGTTTAGGTGGCATTTTATTAATGTAAAAGCCAAAAAAACCTTCAGTCCTTACATTGGAGAGAGAAAATGTTTTAGAAACTTCTACTCTGGTATTTTATAGGAGATAAGATGTAGCTTTTGTAAGTCATATGTACCAGTCACATACTAATGTGAGATCAATCAACACAATCAAATAAATCAATCTAGATTATATTTACCCTTTTATTTACATCTTCCAATAGATGAGATGATCCAAAATGGAATTACATCAATGAAGAAATACCATGTGGATTTCAGCCAGCTGGGTCAGACCCTTACACTGCAAGCAAGAAAGAGCTTATGTTCAACTTTTAAGTAATCATTCTATACAGAAAGATGAACCCATGATTGCTGAAGACCTCATCTTCCTCAGGGCTCTAAAGAGCACAGTTTGTTTTCTGGTTGTGATAACTCCACCTGTCATAAAGTCATTCCCTAGGGTAACTAAATGTGGACACAGAAGAGAGTAAACTATTGTCACTGAAATACCACTGGTGCACACGTCAGCTGCACAGTTTAAAAGGCAGGCAGTGCGTGAAAAAAATCATGGTAACATAAAAATAGCGCTTTGTATAACAGATTTCTAGATACTTTCACCTGGAGTAAAAATAGATTTTTCATGTCATCGAGAAGACAGAGATTTTATCTAAATTTTGAAGACTATTTTTGACAGGTCATTCTGTGAAAACATGCTGCAATTCCTTTGACCCACAGGACACTACCTTATTCTAAAATGACACAACAATCAGTAAACTATCTGCCTCTACTAAAAATCTCTGTTCCTACAAAGTAACAGTTTTCCAGTCTAGCCTCTCAGATAATACACAGTATTTTTGGTACTAACACAACTACCAAGTAGGTTGCAGAGAAACAGACTTTTTTATGGTCTATTAAAATTGCTCCAAGTCACTTGGTTATTACTTTCCATATTATTATGCAATTTACTTCCACTATTTCTTTAGCAACCACTGCATCTTTTGGAACAGTTTGCAGCTCACAGCCAGAGACAACTGGCCTAACTCCCTAAATTCCATATTGCACCACTGAAGCATCTGTGCGTCTTGCCTACCTGATGTCACGTTTTTCCAGGGTTCAATATTCACCTATAAAAAACAGTACAGTTCCATTTATTTTTCTTCAACAGCCTTCCCTTTGAAACTTCAGCATTTTCTATTAAAATTATGGATGTAATTTCAATGTTGAGAAAGCTAGAGAGAAACCTACATCTCTCCCTATATTATACTGTCTGCACAGCGAGTCAGAGCCTAAGCACAGCTTGTCAACACGAGTTCCTAGAGCCAAATCATAACCTCCACTTTAAGGTGTGGACTAGATGAAAGGAAGAGAAAATGCATTACAATGTCCAGAAATCTGTCAGAGGTTGAGAGAGATCTTCAGTCTTAACTAGCTCTGTGCCTGCTTCCCAGGGTACTGTGCATTCAGGGATTCTAGGTACAACAGGGAGTAGCTGGCTGGAGCCAAAGCATAGCCAGAGAAGCCTGGCTCTGCACAGCTGAGGCTTTTGACACATCTATAGAAATGCTCTGCAGAAGTAACCGGGTCAACTACAGTGTTTGTTTTTCTACCTGCACAAACTCACAGCTCCTTGGTATGTGCAGTGAAGAATACAAAGCTGTTCAGTGAGGGCATTCTGTTTGGATGGGACAACCCTCTGCATACTTGGAGAGCTAGAGAATTTCCTGACAGATTATGAAATAACTAGTTGGCCAGAGATCCAACCCTGGGCCCATTTGGTAGGAAGACAAACTTTATTCCCTCACAATCTCTGACTGTAGCTGGATAGAAGAGCTCTTGTGTTTTGGGGTTTTTTTTTAATCCCTAGGGGAAAGTTGATAGTTTTGAGATGATGGGTTTTCCAAAGACATTTAAGTTACAGTGAAAACTTGTAAGTTTCCTATTTGTTTTTTCTATGTTTTTCTGGGTTTCTCACTTTTGTCCTACAATTTCCTCTAGAAAGAAAGGAACTGGGGGCAAAGGAGGTTGGGGAAGGAGGAGAGAATGAAAGGGATCCTCCCCCCCCACTAGCTTTCATGTATTTAATGAAAACAATTTCTTAATAGGAGAAAAGACAGAGACTAGTAAGAAAATGTGTGAGAAAACAGCCTTTTTCTAATTGCTAAGATATCCCAAATATAACACAGAAGAGTGTTAAGATTCAAACTCTAAAGTACAATCCATCAAAGCCATGAAATGCAAGTAATTACAGAGTTTTTGGAATTCCAAGATTACTGTTAGTGCAAGGTAAAACCAAGCTCCAAAAGAACCTCAGCAGCAGGCAGAAGAAAACTTCCAAACTTTGGATAACCCAAAAAACAATGAGGCATTTTGAACTTGGTTGATACCAGATGGAAATATTTGGAGGAAAAAGGAAAAACAACCAAAACTAAAAAAAACCTAAACACACATGATTTAGGAACCCTTCTCCTTTATAATCACAGTAGACTTATGCAGAAAATACTATGTCATAAGGGATTAGAACTTCAGGCAATGAAAAAGCAATGGGAGTACAATGTTCTGGAATTATAACACCTGAAATAAAAGACTTAAACAGAATTTGTGAGAAAACTGTTTTAAAACATGTTGGTTTAGCTTGGGTTTTTTGGGGGGGATGGGTGGGGTGTCTACCAGAATGCACTACGCTGTCTTTTAGACCTGTGCAAAAGACACTGATTGAGACCATTTAGTGCCTAAAAAAAGTTGAATAATTGCTTCTGTGGTCACTTGTGTAACAAAGAAGTGGGAAATAAAAAGTAAGGCAAATAAGTCAGATGCAGGCAGCTTCATAGTAGGTACTACTAATTTTAGTTTCTTTTTATCAGATTAATTTTGATTTATATTACTTTGGGCTTGGACAGCAACATTGAAAGTTACCCTAGAAGGCTCATTGTAAAAAGCGCTAGAATCACTACTGTTGAAAAGTGAAAATACTGAATATCAATTGCTAGGAAGGTTCAATATATTCCAACAGCAAATTTCCCAGTATCTTGCAAAATTAGGTGTTTCAGCAGACAGATACAACTTTATCTATTCCAGATTTTCTTTCTTCTATTTTGCTTCTCTTAGGGGCCTGGCCTATACAGCCTTCGGAACTGTTATGAAAGACCTCTTAGCTCAAAGGAAAGCAAGAGAACTTTTCCATGGGGTGCTGAAGAGGAGCACTAAGACCTGTTATAATCAAGACACAATCAGTAACATTTATAAACACGCAACATCCAACTTTTGAAATCCTTATGGCAATGCACAGGGTTGTGAGAATAACGTTGACACTCAGCATTCTCAGGCTTCTCTTCCTGACAGGATACCAAGGCCAGGAATAACAGCACTTCCTTTCTGTTGAGGAAGCGGAAGGGCCAGAAGTGACAGGAGATGGAGTGAGAAGGAAAAAGTCTTCCCTAGACTAAACAGTAGAGAAGAGATTGTTCTAGGCTTCAAATGTGTCCATTCTATCAGAGACATTCACACCTGCCTACACCATTTTGCTTGGCTCATAGCGTATAGCCGTGTGTCATGGGAACGAGGAGCACTTACAAAGTCCAGCTGTCACATAACAAGGTGAGTCACGATCCACATCTGTATCACGGACAACCACACACCTCGAGGGAGAAGCCAGAGCACCAAGAAGTAGATGAGAACTGCAGTCCCCTAGGAGCTGAAGGATGCATTGAACAGCAAGTCAATCAAAAGTAAGTGACAGAAGAAAGCCGTATCAGCTTTCCCCCCTACTCTATTTCCCACGGACAAATATTAATCTGAGGTCTGATGCTGTCTGGAAAGCTTCTGCCTACTCATCTTGAACAACCACCACCCTGCTTGAAATAGGAAAGGAAAAAAAAAAGCATTCCTAGTTGCTGAAAGCTTTCCAGGGTGCCAACATTAACTGTAACATCCCCATCTCTCACTCCTATGCTTCCTTATCCCTTTTTTACCATCTACTCTCTCCCAAGAATAAATGCTTAAAGAAGAAATAGATACATACATAGATATAGATACACCCACAGAGTCTATCCCTAATCTTGCCATCGTTGCAACTCTTTCAGTTTTGGAAAAAAGGAGCCTGGACATATTTTAATCACAAAAAGCTGAGTAGATAAATCTGGCCTGATCTGTTGTTTGTATGATAAATTACTGCAACAGTCTCACCTACTATGGCACATTGCCAGTGCTGGCCCACAAAGCAGATACGAGTGCCAGGTCTAGTTTACTCACTCACTCCTCAGTATTTACTCCAGTAATCATTTCTTTACTGTCCTTATTCTTCCATGACTGTGGGTACTCACTCTCATAGGACTGTAAACATGAAAACTCTTGAGGCTATAATTCTTGTTCTTTTACAGTGGTGTTTGTTTTGTTTTCAAACAAAAAAAAGAAACCCACTGCTCTTGTCAGTACACACATTTCAAGAGGTTTGTTTCTAACTCCAGCACGTGGGTTTGATGCCAGTGCACTGCTTGACCAGCCGATGATGTGCTCACTCACCTCTAGCGAAGGGTCACTGAAAAGTTCAGCAGTCAAAGGAGAAATAGCATCACTTACCCCTCCCCCCGCAACTGCCAGGCAACGGAAGATGTGGAGCTTGTTGTCAAGTCATACAGTTCTAATAAGGCTTCCAAAAGCAAATCTCTGCCCAGCGCCAGCCAAGTTGCATCTTACCCATTTTAGCTGTACTCTGACTTGTTATCAAAGTTATGATGTGTGAAGATAAAGCTGATCAAAAATAGCATGGCCTTTATGTTCAAGCCAGAAGTTCTTTCTCAAGCCCTGTAGTACAAAAATAATCCTAAATATCAGTTGAAGATTATTATATAATAAACTACACCCTGCAATGTGACTTGAGGAATTCGATACATATTTTGCAATATCCCTGAAGAACATGCTATAGAAGCTTCAGTCATGAAGTCAGCCTCTCAGTACCATTGTAAACTGTGCAGCATTATGCCCTACTCAGGCACATAAGTGTGACTGACAGGAAACACTGATGGGGATAGGCCACTCCTCTGCCCACCTGCCTTGCTCCTATATATACTACAGTCCATTTTAGGGTTTAAGTCTCACGGAACAGGAGCAACATTTTAATTTTGCCTGTAAAACTACCATACATTTTAGGCTGACTCTTTTCCTTGTGTTTAACAGATACGAAGTTCACATCCAAATTCACCTCCTTCCTGGAATTTGTCTAGATGTCATTAATCTAAGGAGAGAGTTTTGTCACAGCTGGAGTTAGTAAGCATCAGCTATGGACAGCAGAAAGAAATAACTCCCCAAAGCTTATGTGCAGACATTCTGGCACCTAAATGCAGACTAAACTATTTCTATACTGTCCTTGCAGTCTCACTATATTTCTTATATTTAATCAAAATAATTGTAATTTTCTTAATCTCTTCAAATGTATGATTCCTTGTCTCTCTAGTGTCTTCATTTGTGTCTATGTTATTAAACTGCCCAATAATTCTATTTCAAAGGTAGGTTGAATAACCAAACCCACAGAGACTATGAATCGTGTAATCACAACATCACAGAGAATGCTAATGGCAGGGACTACGGCGACTTCTGCCCCACAGCAGGATCGGATCTACCTGACAGTTGCCTTTTAGAGCTGTTCTTGAAAGCCCAAGTGATAGAGATTTTACAGTCTCCCAAAGAAAGAGCAGTACATTATCCCTGACTAAGCATTAGCCAAAACTAAGCAGAATTTATCTTATTACAAGTCAAGCCCTTTATTTCTTTTCCTACCAAAACCTGAAAACACATTCTTCTTCCTACTTTGCACTACTTTTCTAGGCACCTGAATGCATTATTTAAGGAGGTAAGTGTTGTTCTCTCAGTCAAGAATTTAGCTTTTTGAGAAAGCACTGTCACCACTGGAAGATGAAACAAACACATTTAGGCCTTCTGGGAGCACCAAACTACTGGTCCATTTCCTAGCATATTTGACACAGCTGTTTCTACAGTAGGTATTGGGCAGTGACCAAGTACGAATGACATAACCGACCTTGAGCACACCAGAATTTCAGAAGTGACTCACTGACCCTTTTCCTTCTAGGCAGCTGAGAAATGAGTAACTTCTAGTATGTTCTCATGTACTGGTCCTTTGGCACAAGTGAGAAAGGGATACCGTGTGATGGCACTGCAGGGTTTCTGAGGAGTAGCTGGAACACCTAAGAGCTGCAATTATGTCTTCTTTCATCTACCTCATATCCTTCTTTTATTCTGGCCAATGTAAGGAGCAGGACACGGCAGTCATGGATATCAGAGAACTTTGTGATGGCCATCAGAGCACAAAAACAAGCTGTGTGGGGAGAGCATGGGTACACCATTGCTTTTGCACATTTTGCAATTGAAACTTAAGTTTCAATTGTGTGGGTGAGTATGACAAATACATACCCTTAACTTTTTCCTCTCTAATATTCCTGGGCTATGGCTCATTATACCTGCGATTCCAGGACATTTAATGATGTTAAGCCTTTCAAGAACCTAAAGAGCAAAGAATCATTACCCTGACTGCAATTCAACCTACCAGATGACAGCTTTCTGCCAATAACATGCTCTCACTGTAGCTGTCCATATGTACACCAGGCAGGAAGAAAAACTGTTCTTAAACTCCGTAGAGTGTTGAAACAAGATCAAGTCAGATACCATATTTTGTAAGTCTCAATAAACAGCCACTGACTTCCATTTCACTTTAGCAAGAATGACCATGTATCATTGTTCCTACAGAGCCCTTACAAGAATTAAAAAGCAATTGCATCTTGATTAATTGCAACAAAACACCTGCATTGATCAGTATGGATAGAATCAAATCCTAGTGTCTTGGAATTAGTGAGAATTTTGAAACAGCAGAGCCAGGTTGCAATCCTTATAAATAAGCTTTTAAAAGCTGAGCATCTATAACTTCCTGCCTTAATATACTGTGAAGCTTTTGTCTGTGCTAATAAGATCAATACTGACCTGGAATTTTAAAGAATAATTGCTTTCTAGAGTTTAAAGGAATACTGTTCAAAGGAAGATGCCTGCTTTTTAAAGACAAACATTAAGATCTTTCAGTAAGAACTTGTAGAATATTGAATGGGCTAGCAAATAGCCCTAAAAAGTGTCTGATATGTGCACTAAATTTAAGGTAGTTTGATTAGGAATTAAGGTTTGTATATAACACTAATATAAAAACCCTCCCCTTGCAAAATCAAATAGGATTTTGAAATAAAGGAACTGCAATTGTAACAGGCTAGTAGTGCAGTCAAATGTGCTGTTGTTTTTCCTCCTACTGTGACTAATGATAGTGCTTCGGAGAAAAGCCCAAAAATTCTGCAGTTCTTTTGGCCTCACTAACATCTGACAGTGACAAGTTTTATTGTTTATGCACAAAAAAGAAGAAGGAAAAAAACAACTGTAAAAACACTGCTTTCCAATCTGAATGTTCCTGTCCATGTGTAATGGAAAAGGTGAAACACAGGTGGGCTTATTCAGAGCACACATCATTACAAACACACCAGCCAGGCCTTCTCTCAGCTCTTCAGCAGTAACAGTCCTACTCTCCTCTCACATATGTCCTTCTGGGATTTGAGGTCACTTGGTTCCCCTCCCATTCCCCAGTCATACAGGGTGCTGCCGCAGCACACTTCACTCTCAAAGCACTGCAACTAGCAGTATTACTTTCTGTCCCTTTCTTGAAGCAACTACACAGCTTGTTTCCATCTCTGACTGCTGCTTCATACTGAGCAGAGCATGTCAGTGAGTCATTTACAATGATATTCCACCTTTTTTCCTAAGCTCTGCAGCCAATGTATGTGTGAGTGGCTAAAGTTACTCCTTCGACTGCATGTTACTGAGCATTTGACAATCATTCCACCTGTCAGCAGGGTGCCTCAGCCTGTGACTTCCCTTTGTACATGGAAGCCTTCTGCAGCTTTCTCTAGTGCTGTGTATTTCACAAAACAATTTTAAAGCTTCTATGCCAAATGTCAGCCCTCTACCCATTCAGTTTCCTTCCATCAATTTCTTCAAAATGTCAAGTTCACAACAGCCATCAACACTAATCCTGAAATATTCCTTTAAACACCAGTTACTCAAGGCACTGTCAGGTGTCTGCACATCCTGTACCTTGGAAGAGCTCCACTTAATTTCTCGTATTATGCAGCATTTATGTAAAATACAGCATGCTGTGCCGAGGTTTGCTTTCAAATAGTCAAAATATATCACCATTTCTGGTCACTTCAAAATTTAAAGGAAGTGCCAATATGACTTTTTTAACACCTTAGAAAAAGACATTTTAGTTATCTTTTATCCACTGAGCTTCTTCAGAATGTGTCAGGGCACTTTCAGACTTTCAGAAAGCTGCTGTGAGGGCAATCACTCCTCAGCAGCTGCTTCCCTGGCTTCCTGTTAGGCAACTGGCCCATGAAATTGCCCCGCATCAACAGTTGTCCAAGTTTACTTCTCTTTAAAGTTGCCCAACTTTACCCTAACCTTAATGACTTCAGATTATTTTACTCCTCATAGCACTTTCTCATCAGTCTCCTTGTCCTTGTTTACACTAGAGAAATTAGTTGTTGCCGGTTTGGAGTACAGGAGAGGATGCAAGCTAAGTGCAGAACGTGCCAGATTAAAGCCAGTTCCCAAAATGGGTCTGGACAGACTTTGCCATTGTGTATGCTGGCAGCAAACCCACATTCATCTGTGATTCTGCTGCAATACTGCTGACATCTTATATCAGCAAGAGATAATTTTCCTAGTATAGACACATATTTTTTCTTGCCAGATATTAAACTTGTGCCATCCATAAATACTAGGCAAAGTCACTTTTGTCATAGAACCCTTGCAGATAATTTCTACTTGAACTCATGTTGCCTCTCACTGTTGAATGATCTGAAAATCAGCCAATGAAATAGAAGGCCACATTTCTGAATGGTGTAAATCTGTATGTTGATGGTGCTGATAAGACCCAGACAAGAGCATGGAGCATATTTTAAATTCACATTTTTCCTTTCATAATGTAATACGCTCTGGTCATCTTTGTGCTAACATCATACAGAAACCCCCTTGGATTAGAAGTCAAAGCCCCATGACCATGCAAAACCTCTGAAAACGTGCACTTGGATGCAAGAGGCAATCCATGTTCACAATAAAAAGCTGCTGTAAATTGCTTGCTAACTTCCAAAACCCAGCCAGATGAAGGTTTCTACTTGCTCTGCCTCTCTCATTTATTGTAGACTAGAAACAATGCAAGGCAAAGATCATTTTTACACTGAACACTGTTTGGCATGGGTTCTGACTATTGCTCTGGATGTGATCACAAGTATTAAACAACAACAATGAAATAACCAGACTCTCCTCCGAAACTAAGTTTGGCTAATTATTACATGCACCCCACATACTGCGTATCAGCAAGCCAGGGCCCAATAGCTGGCAGTCATCTGGCTGAAGCGCAGTCAAAATCACTTCAAATGGTAGTTATTCAAATGCATCTTTCTGCTTCCAGGGAGTTAAAGCTAGCATCAGTACATTCCTTTCAGTACTTTTTCCATGCCTTACTTACTTCCAGTTATTTTTCAGCTGTCCTGAGTACAAATCAGAGACAGAGGAAAGCCCTACAGTTCCACTCCTATTGTCTCTCCTCTGCAAGAGTGACAACTGGCTCACCTTCCAACTTGTCACTCACCTGCATGTCTGTGACAAAACAGGGATCTGCATATAGATCCTTTATGAATTTTCCAAGACCAACATATGCATAAGAACTCTGTACCCAAGCAACCCAGCAAATATTTTAGTAAGACCCTTTTTGGCTTCCTGGAGAAACTAGCAAAAACCCTGGGAATGCTGCATACGTTTGAACCACAAATAATAGGAATATCTGCATTAAAATCCCTGCTTAAGAATAGTTCGGTGGTCAGAGACACACATAAAAGAACTAAATCCCACTTAAAAGGCCCTACAGCTTCTTCAGCAAAAATCCAGTGGAACTTCAGATCTTCCCATAAAGACTTACACTGTAAATGGCAATGAATTGTATTGAAAAAGATCTCTTTTCTGTGGTTTGAAGAAAACGTGTCTGACAAACAAGTAGTTGACCAAGCAAGGATAAGCATTTGTTATCAAGTACTGAAACCCTCAAGATTTTTAATCCATCCTTATAGACTTTTGATTCCAACAATTTCAGGAGCTGTCCATGGGCATCCACCAATTCGTCTGTTGAGTTTATCCAAAAGGTGTTAACAGCCTATTACAGGGTCATTGTTTTTAGTACACCGATTCAGACCACACTCACAAAGATCTCCACATCCTGAAGAATGGCAGGTTTGTACCAGAGTCCTTTTTTTTTTTTCTTTCCTGTCAGCTGCTGGGTCAAGGGCACATGATGTTTTATGGAGACAATGTCCTACAGGAGTAGATGTTCACAACTGCATTCCACAGAACAGAGGGCATCTCTGTGGCGTCAATCTTTAGAAGGTATACTGACTCCTGTCCTCTCCCAAAGCTTCGCTCTGCTAGTAAGAGGTCAAGCACAATTTTTCCTCAAGTACGTAACCAGGAAGGGAATGCTCATATCTCACTTAGCTGATGAAACTAAAAAAAGTTGCAGAGACAGACTTTCCATGAGAGAGACATCTGTTCACTAACAACTGAATTGCAATCACCAAACATTTTCCTCAGATGTTACTGACCAGTTAGGAGCCAGAAAACAGCTACATAACTGTATTTTCTGCATTAGTTTAAGTTTTTGGAAGCCTTCTAAAAATTAAAAGTAGCAGCAGTGTAACAGTAGCTTTTAAGAGCCCTTTTGAGAGAAAGATCACCAAGACACATAATGCCAGACCAGTACAAATAACAAGTGAAAACCACCATCCCTAAAATCTGATAGCCTAGCTAAGGAAGAGTAAGACGAACCACAGACAGGATATTCCTACTTTAAGGCTAGGAAAACATGGCACAGACAACAGAACAGCCTGCCTAGCTCGCTGGGAAGTGAACTTGGGTGCTCTTAATCAGCACCATAACTAAACACCACCCTTCTTGCATAGTTATCACTAAACAGCACAAAGCATTCTGTGATTTTCCTTCTTCTTCGATGCAGGACAACCCACTAGAGCCCAGAGCACATTCAAGTAGTCCAGCAAGCCCTTCCGTTCCCCTGCTGCAGTCCAGCCTAACCATCTTTGAAACTGCAGCATTTAGGTAGTTTCACGTACCATACTGTGCATAATAACCTGAGAAAACAACAGTCCTACTATACTAACTGGCTCCAAATCCATCGTAGCATGTGCCTTCCAGGTCCTTCTCTAGATAGCCCTAAGTGAATGGGCCACAAAAAAAGAAAAACATACTTGCTTTGCGAGATGCTGCACCTGCCCTTATCCTACCGTGAGAAAATCACTTTCAAGGTGGGCAGCTGCTGGATGCTACCTTGGTCTCTTCTTCCCAAAAAGAATAGATGTAAGGATTGTGGAGCTCAAAGCTGCTAAGAAGATATGCTGAAATGAAGTCAGCTGGCCCAGCAGGTGTATTACCCAGGTAAAAGGAGCCAAGGGAAGGCAGAAAGCACACAGTTGTCTTAGTAATAAAATGCACTGCCTCAGAGTATGTTGGGTACAGCACCCACTGTCCAGACTAAGCAAGCATCCTCTCAATGAACATTTGCCACTCTCTTCCCCTTTATTCCTCTCTGAATTTCATTAAAACTCACCCAAACTCCTTGCTAGGGTATTAAGAAGCTGATTTCAAGTTAATAGCCTGACAAAAAACCTTTCTATGAATTATACCCGAGTTAGAAACCAAACCTACCCTTACGTCATGATTTTCAATTTTTACAGCTTGGAAAAGGTGGTGTGTCCCGTCCCGTCCTGTCCCCCACCTTGTAGTTTTATAGTGGAGGATTTGCAGGAGAGTTCACACCACAGCTCCTTAGAGCCTTAGATTTTCTGTTAATGCACTTGAAGCCTCTGCCCTGTGATTAGACATTCTGCACTACAGAAACTTTCTAAGAAAGCCCATACATTTGTAAGACTGGTGCTGTGATTCTATAAGCAAAACTGCAGACACGACTGTAGACAGGATCCTATGACTAGAGCAATTACTAATTCCATCTCTTCTCCTAATAGATCCTGAACAGGTTTAAATGTCACTGAAAATAGGTACTGAACCACAAGACTTGCTTCTTAAGTTCACAGTACTGCAGTGGCAATAGTTTTAGCCGAATCATTGATCTTGTGTGAAGATAAGGTCATAGTTTGCACCTGAAATGAGCATGTTGCTGTGTCCCAAAACTTCCATAAAGCACTTTTATTAGACAGGAAGTTAGACTCATCCTCCTCTTTCATATTTTAGCGCAGTGAAAACACTGTCAGTTTTCAAGAAATCACTGTTTTGCACCAGTCTGAAACGTATGAAGAATGCTGATATCAGTGGAAGGCTTGCATGTCATAGGCAGAAAACCTGAAGCCTGTCAAGCTTTAAGCTTGAACTGAATGTCCTCTTATAAAGCTTTCTTCTTCAGTACCGCACTGTATGAAACTACCCTCCCACGACAGGCTACAACACACACAGCACACATGGGGAATGAAGGAATGGGAAGTTAATTTCCTTACCCAAATTTGTCATAGCTGCTTGGTTATTTTCAACCACAGTAATAACAATAATAAAAAGCCATGGTGAAGTTAATGAAATTGAGTTAATGATTACTCATAGATTTTAAAAATCCATTAGTAACAGAAAAGTAAATGTTATTGCAGGGGAACACACGCAAAAAGGGTGTTTGATACAAGCTAAAAGCATTTACCCTAGAGCTGCTTAACCAGTTTTTTAGCATCAGATTGAATTTTGAAAGTAATTGTTAAAGAGGACTAATAAGAGGGACAATAAGACAAGAGAAAACAACTGGGAATCTAATTTGTCTCTGATTGACAACACAAAACAGACTTTGGGAGTTCATGTAGTTAAACAACTGTTCAAAGCATAGCTGACACTGGCACTGGATAAGGCTGCTCAGGGACCTGTTCCCAAGTCAACAGAAAAAAAACCCCAGTATCTACCAGTAAAATTATATTAACTCAAGTGAGTCCTGGTAATGACCCTAGTTCAAGGAAGTTCTTCCTGGTTTTGCTAGCACATTTGAACTACAGCTTCCCCAGAATGGGAAAAGTATCATTATCTAGCTGATCCAAATTATAAGTATGAGGAAATATGTTTTTAGATTTTAATCTATAATTATTACATGTAATTGCTATTTAAAGTACAAATTCCACCACTATGCATGACTGAATTTAGCTCTTAATCACTAAAATACTCAAATTAAAGAAAAGCATTCTTTCTCTTTCAGGGGAATGCCAGAGTTAAACAATTTTTTTTGTCCCTCTCCATGTCTTCGCTAATGCTTGTCCAATCTTTGTCCTGTCTCAAGCAACAAGAGTAGTAGTTGCAAAATAACTCGGTGTTATGAACGACTGTCACTATACCTGAGAATAACAATAATCATCTACTATGCAGTGCCAAGACAAATGCTGTGTCAGCATTTGTCACAGCAGGTAACTTCAGCAGTTACCTGAACTATTGCTTGGTTCTGAGCAGGACAATGTTGTGCTGAAAAAAGTTACCACTAAATTTTTAATTACGCGTTAGTCTCCCACACAATTTATTTTCCACTTCCTTGGTTCTTACTGAGATCAGTGCTCTGGGTCATATTTCATCTCCTAGTCTAGCATTTGGAGCATGCGAGCCCTTCCAAGGAAGAGTTCCAAAAGCTTTCTGATGTTTTGGTCCTACGTGCTCATAGGCCGCCTTTAGCCCTGCTCCCAGTGCTCTTGGACAGCTTCCTCCTGAACTGAATCAAGATTTTCAGAGAACCTGCCATTGCCTAGGCAGCAGTCAGTGAAATCACACAGACGTGCGTGCTGTTGAACAAAACGTTCCAAGCATGTAAAAAAAAACCAAAACAGCTAGCATGCTCTCTACTCAGTTTCTTACTCCCCCCACCCTGTAAAAAAAAATCTCAAGTTTTATAAGATAGCAGAACCCATGGAAAGACATGGAAAAGACATTACTACTATAGTATTAAACACACCACAGTGTCTGTGCACATGTATTTATGCTTTTAAGGAGAAAAGCTAAAAGAATGTTTTAAGAGTTAAGGAGAAAACATTTGTAGCTTTTTAGAATCAATCAAATTCCGTTTCTCAAAAGATTTCTCTGCACCCTACTTTTCTTCTTTTACCCCTTAATTTCTTCCTTTTTCACTTTATGAAAAAACAAACAACACAAAGACAAAAACCCAAAGAATCTCTGAAGGTTCCCTGAGGCACAAAGTAAGCAAATGGAACATTTTTTTTTTTCTCCAAACCCTGCAATGTAAGTACTTGGATGAGGAAGTGAATCTTTGTTCGTTGCAAGTGACAGCAAATAGATGAGCAATTTCTGAAAGGAGGCGGAGGGAATAATTAAATAAATATGTTTATCTAGTATAGTGACTTTCATATCCTGAAACAGGACTTACCTGAACTTTCAACTGCTGAGAAAAAGAAAACTCTGCAGACAAAAATAGATGATTTTTAAAGCTATGGAACTGAACTCAGCATTTCAGGGCTGGTTTTGTCTTTTTTTTTTTTCCCCCTCATTTTTTCCTCTCATTTCCAATATCCAACTTGCAGTCTTTGCAAAGATAAACTTAATCTTTTACTGTTGGGACAGAACCATTATGAAGATTACAGGTTCTCATGTACACATGTAGGTTTTAAAGATACTGTGCTGCTACTTTACCTTTTCCTGATCTCCAGAAACTGGTACAAATTACTCATTTACTACTTGTCCAAAGGGATGCTAAATTGATCTCATTCATTTTTTGAAGCCATCTGGAAAACTATATATACTTATCTAACACTTCTTGAAGCTTTGCTTGGAACTTCTCAGGTAGAAGCTCTGGAATGAAGAATTTGGAAACATCTGAAAATCAAGAGCACATTGAGGGAGACCCTGCTAAGCAAATCATCCTCAAGACAAAAGCTGCAAGGTCTTTTTCACTCAGGTGCCAGGCTCAAACAACTGCTGACTGAAAACTGCGGTGTTCAGATGTATAAACTTTGCTTCGGTCTGCTAAGTTTGTGTCCTATATAGTTGTTCCATGGAAGATGTTGCCCCAAATTTGGTGATTAAAAAAAAAAAAAAAAAGATGACAAATCACACTGAGGTGAAAAGAGCTGGGGAAGAGAAGGATTTATAATTCAATCCAAGAAAAAACTAGAATGGTGGAAGTCTGAACATTAATATCCCCATACTTGCCTGCAAGAAAATTGCAATGGCTTCGAAGTGGCATATTACAGTTGTTCTCCTATTGTGTGGTCTCATGTCCTGTGGCAAAACTAGTCTTCCTCTTTGTTTCACCAGATGCTCTGGGTTTGCTCCAGTGTCCTAAAAGGCCTTTCATATGTCTGCTTAATAACCTTGTCTTGGGTTATTAAACTCTGCAACTGCTTGTCCTCTGGTTCTAAACGAAACAAAACAAAGAATCTTTCCTCAAGCACTGTCAGTAAATTTAAGGATATGAACTGCACTCCAACACCCCCTAAGAAGAGAATGTTCTCCCTTTTGTAGTTCCAGATTTGAAGAGGAGTAGAGGAAACCTATATAATCTGTATGTCTGTATGCAACCATAATCTCACTGAGGGAGAAGGTTACATTACTACTATCACTAGCAGGGGCCTAACTCAACAACACATAAAAGTCAGGCTTGGCTATAAGCACTTACTGCAATATTTAAGCACATGCTTGAAAAACTTTCACATAAATCCTTTGTTGAGATGCAACCCACGTACGGACAGAAGCATGAAGCTGATGTTTATGGCAACACTTCACTTAGTACATGTTTTTGTGAAAGACAATGGTAACAGAAAAAAAAATCGATTTAAAATAATTTCTGCTACGAAGGTTAAATGCAATAGAAACAGTTCTATCAACTGGATTTCTCTGAACAAAAAATATAAAATGGCATTTAATGAAACAGTGGAAGGGTTATTGTTCTTAACTGTAAATAATCAATGGAAGAAAATTAAGCTGCTGCAGGTCTGCATTAAGACAATTGTGGGGGTTGTATTTCCATTTATCAATGAGAAGAGTAAACTAGGATGTTTATAGTAGATCTGTATAAAATGCCAGACATATAACCAGCTCTGGCTGATTCATGAAATCACAAGATAAAGTTCCAGTGCTTCCACCTAATAAAATGTTGGTGGTGTCTGCTCAACCATTAAGTGTCCTATTAAGATCTTTCATATGAGGTAAGTTGTTCACTGTTACGACCTACTACTTGATAAGATAGAATCAGGTTGCTCTCGAATGTACGTCACCGGGAAACACACTACAGCTCCTGTTATTGGCAACTACTTCATAACATTATTTGAGAGACAGTGTATGCAAAAGAATGCATGCAAACACATGCATGTGCATACCCATACAATATAAGTATTAATCTATCGACTCAGCTTCTGAAGAAAGGATGACAGAAGGGAGCATAAAGAGAAGCTTTTAGTCACCTTGTGAATGTTTAGGCTAAATTATACTTTTTCTAGATTAAAAATGTTCTTTTTATCTCTCTTCTTTTTGATGTAGTGGTTTTATGGACAAAGAAGAACAAAGCTTTAAAAAGTGGATTTTCATTTGCATTTTGTTTGTTTTAAGCACCTGACCTAAATTTCTACCACTAGGAAATATGGTCTTTCAATTAAAAATTTTGGAGGTATGGACTGTTTTATGGTTCCCTCAACAGAGCAGTTCTTATTCTTACAAAGACAAGTCTGAATGTGGGACTGATCCAAAGGTGGCTTCAGACTGACTGTGCTCATCAAACACACAGACCTGCTGCAAGCATGCAAGTAGCCCCCTCTTCACTTGTATGGCCAAAGCACAGCAGCTGATGCAGTAGGTAAGACAAGCTAAACTCTCTTGGTCAGATTTTTTTAGCTTGCTAGGCTTTTGATAAATGTTAGAGACTGAGAGAGGTGGGTGGAGTGGGACAGAACTATGCACAAAATGAAACACTTAATAAAACAGAGAGTAAGATTCAGGGAAGCAGGTTTATGCACTTTAACATGCTTGCTTCTAGAAAAATAAAACACAAAAATGTACACAAACATGAGGAGGTAAGTAGTTTGCAAAGCAATGAAAATTAGCCACAGATTATTCTGTGGGTAGGAACAGCGTTAGCATGGTAAGTAGTGTATACAGCAGAGGGCTTAAAAACAATAAATAGTATTTTAAGCAATCATATGACGTTCTGTGTAATTCTGCAGCATATAAAATAAGCAATTTTAGAGAAATGTGGAATTAAGTACTTTCTGGGCTTAATTTGTGAGCATCTTTAGAACAGTGAGGATTCCTAAGACTAGCAAAATACTATTATCCAAAATACTATGGATGACTGTTAAACATATTTTTTGTTTTGCTTTTTAATGCTTTTAACAAAATGATACTTTCATGCTCCTACTAATAAAACACTAACTCTGTATTGTGCTGGGCAAGTTTTAAGAAAGTACCTAACCCCCATTCTACAGTTAAAAATCTTGCTGACCTTCAAACTCTGCTTTGGGTAAGTGCCCTTATGGACAAAGCAGGTACCCAATGTGTGCATACAACACAGTATATCCCTAACATGCTAAATGCCACCTTTTTTTTGAAGTAGCAGTACCAGCAAGAAAGAACTCTTCCAGTGCAGCAAAAATGCACACTGCAAAACCTGTACCAACTGCAGTGAGTCATTAACTCATGGAAGTTAAAGAACCAACTGTAGCACTGGACCCAAACAAGGTGATGTGGATGCAACTTTTCCTTCATGAAGAAGCTTGGTTTCACCTTCCTCACCTCCCACATCCACAGATTGGCATGCATAGTCCTGTTTGTTCAGGTTCAAAACAGGAGTTTATTAAAGGAAAAAGGATTGAAGAAGGCGATAAGTGCCAGGGCAAAAACCCCAAACCAACCATCCGACCAGGAGCCATCCAGGACTTCAGGCGGGAGTGCCTCATTTCAGTCTGGGAAGCGTTTGAATGCTTTCCTATGAGAGTAGGGACGTAGATGAAGGGTCATAGGATTTCTACCTAAAGGATAAACTACAGCTCTGAGGTGCAAAAGTCTATCAGCCCTGCACCTTGGTTCCCATCCCACCAAAGCTTAATACTGGACTTTTAAACTCCAACAGTCAGAAGCAACTGTCAAATGCTACTAGCCTGAGCCATCAAAACGAGATACCTCCCACCAGACATCATGCAGCTCTATGGCTTCCTGCCTTTTCATTCTCTTTAAGGAAGGAAATACTTAAGGTACGTGATTAGACACCACTGCTGAATATTTGAGCTAACACCCAATACAGGTAAAGGCCACTGTTGCTGTTACAAACTCTGTGCAAACTGCTGTCGGCACCACCTACATCCACCTTCACATTTTTGAGGTTTTCTTTGCTCCTAAAACAAAGACTTAACTTGCTCTAAAGAAAGAATATCAAAGCTGAAACTGAGGGAAATATCGTGGAAATCTCAAAGATTTATTTATATGGGAACCTCCTGTCCCTTTTCAATTCCAGATAGAGGTCAAGCAAATGAGACACAGACAGCAAGGAGTCCTCTGCAGCATTGTCTACACTGAAGTTCCCACGTGTAAGTAAGTAAGTAAGTAAATACCACTGTAAAACAGTAAGTATTTTTAGTACTTGCACCTCCACTACTAGTAAAAGCAGGAGTACTAGCAGTGTTGTATTTTTATAATTAAGGATCCAAGAAGGCCTGGATGTTGCTGCAGAGTCAGCCAACTTTCAGCACTGCAAAAACCAGCTGCATTCTCCAACAGTACACTTACAAGGACAAAGCTTTGTAGATTCAAAGACAGCTGCAACATGCTTTAAGTAACAGCATGGAATCCTAATTCTATTCCCTGTTGCATGCAGGTACATTAGAGGAAGGACGATTAATGTTGCTACATGTTGGACACTGATTTTTAGTTGCAGCTCCAGAAAAGAACTAACAAAGCTCAGAACTAATGAAGTAGCATTTAAATACTTATTTAGTGCTGGAAACTTCCAAAATCTTGATACTAAATTCCTGTAACACATTGCAAGGACAATCCCACACTTCAGGATGAAAATATACATCTCATACTACCTTGGTTAAACAAGACTAAAGATTTTTGTCTCTGTATCAAGACTGTTGGCCAGACCACACTGAAATATAATATGAGTAGATGTTGATGGGAATATAAAGGAATCGATCAAAAAAATTGCAAAGTTGAAGAAGAAAGGGGATGGGGGGGTGGGGGGGGAAGAGGCCAGAAAAATGTTTGAACCTGTTTGATCTACAGCCTAAAGCTCAGCTCCTGCCAGAGAAAACACTTTTTTTTTTTTAAATAGCTGGGAGAGGCATAATGGAGGAACAGCACCATTTTCAGTAAAGAAAATTATCTGTTTAAGAGACATTTTAGGCCAATTTGAAGGTTCTGTACATGTTTGTCTCCGATTTTCCAAGCCACCAAATCATTCAGGAGTCTTCTCAGATTGGAAGCCTTTGATTGGCACAGGTTCTGTAAGCATGTCTTGCTTAAAATCAGCAACATAATTATCTCAGAGAATCCTGAAATAACAGACCGTTCTCTTAAATCCTGTGTATGAGGAAGACACTGAGCACTGGACTGATGGCAGGTTAGCAAATCACCTCCCAGACAACATTAGAAGATGAGTGGTCCTACTGTGTCCTTAAGACACTAATATGAGCCAGCTCAGATGGTAAACTACCCCCCAGCAAAGGGGAATAGTTGTCTGGGCTGGAACATTCCCTGCTACATGCCTGGAAAGGGAACGGTATAGTAAATTTACATGTGCATGACATTTCCCCCGAGAATGTTTTCTGCTCTATCTGAATAGCACCAAGCAAAGATGTCCGATGATAGAGAGCTGCTGGCACCCACCACTGCTCATCCACCCGCAGCGCTTTTCAAATGAGGACAGGGGGTACTTCAGCCTAGATGCCATCTTTGATCTCAGCAGAAATGTCTGCCACCTTCCCACCAAAGGCAGCAGACGGGAACAAGCTGCTGCCCCAACAGAACAATCCATCTAGCTTGAATTTCTCTTGAGTTTATCTGCTCTAACACAGAACATAACTATTGAAAATGCCTTTCAAGAAATTTATTAACCCTTTAATAGCAGTGAGCAAATAACTGCTCCCTCTAGAAAACACAGAGATGATTGGTACCACAGGTTTGCATGAACGTTAACACAATTACTGGTTTTTGTAAGAGACAATGCTGCCTGGGAATGTCTCTGGCAGACTACCAACAGACATCATGTAGTAAGGATTATCAACACTGCTGGTAAAACATCTGTAAAGGGCCTCCCCTTTCTAACTTGAGACAGGTATTCATATGACACAGCTATTTGTCATTTTGTGAAGTGATCACTAGTAGAGAAAATAAAGTAGTAGAAAATACTCAATAGTGAGCTAAGCCACTCACCTGTCATGACAGAGGCATCCTTTTTTAACACAGAGTCTGCAAAAAGCTGCCTTCTAGAATGAACTGGGAGAGCAACCAAAGAGAACAGTTAAAGAATGTTATGAGAAAAAGACTAACATTCATTGAGGTTGGGGCACACATATTTCTCACTGAAAATTACAGAGACCTGCCAAGCTGTACAGGCCTGAAATCAAAATTTGCAGTCCTGGCTCCCAGCTTACTCTTTCTTGTGTCTAGCCCTCTACTGAACTCAACTGCAGTGCCACAGGCCTTCCTCCGTGCCACGGCACTATGCACGACAGGCAGCTGGCTTGCATGACTCCCCATGTGCTAGGAGAAGCTCTTCTAAAAAGCATATTTCTTGACTTCAGATTACCATTATAGGTCCTCCCTATCTCATAGCCTGCACTCCTCCACTTTCGCCACCCATCCACTCTTCCTCCCCTTCTTCACATAGTTTCGGAGAGGTGAAAATAGGAAGACCTAAATTACAGATTTTGAGCAGGTTTGCTCCTGATCTCCATTACAGCCACAAAAATAACAAGTTCCTTCACCTGTATGTGATCAGAAGTGAGCCTAAACTTCAAGGTGCAGCTGCAAGAACCCATGGTCTTTCCAAGCTCCTCCTAGGAAAGGAGTGATATAATTTGCTACTAATACAGGCAATCATCTCTCAGATCTGAAAGTAGGTGCAAATTTTCCAAGAATACCAGACATTTTAAAAAATTTAAACAACAAAAACCTTTACTGGCCCACAGTAAATAAGCTTCACATACCTGCTTGGTTTTGCTGTGTACAAGTTACTGGCATTCTTCATTTCCAGAATACCCTGGAGCTTACCCTAGCCAAAATCCTGATCCCATATCATAATTACTGCCAAGAATACAGTGTACCTTCAAGCTCTAATTCTCTCTGATGTGAAGAGTGATGTCATCACACAATGCTAGAATGAAGGAAAGCCAAACAGCATCTGACATCATACAACTATGGTCCAGAATTAAAACAAGATAAACAGATATTAACTCACCAAGTTAATATCTAGAACATTCTAATCCTTCTGAAAAAATTATACTTTATGAAAGAAGTAGTCTTGAGCACATCACAAAGCTGTCTTCTGAATGGTTAAGAAAATAACTCTTTTAAAGCTTTGTCTAAAATAGGTGACAAAATTTCAGCCAAAAATTTGAAATAATTTTTAATTGAGCTGCTAAACACAGTTTCCAGGAACCTACTTAAATTTTTACAAGATTTTTAGCTGTATCATAAGTTACAATAAAAATATTAAAATACTGCAAGACCAAAAGCCAAGAATTAAGCAATCCTGTTCTAGATTTCCAAATGCTTCTGATTAGGAATCACTGAATTGATTGCATTCTGAAACAAATGTTTATGAAAGAACCCACAGAAAAAGACTCCTCTAAATCAGGAAATATTTGCAAGAGATGTTAAATATTTAGCTCATAAGCTCACACAAAAATACCCACTTTCAATGCATTTTATCTATCACCAATTCCAATCATTCTATAGGTGCAACGAGCAATAAAGAAACAATGGCATGATTTCTCCCTAGAACATAAGGCAGACTAGTTTAAAAATAAAAGTAAAAAAATCCAGGCAATGCTTGACCTGTGACTGTTACAGGTGAAAGTGCCAGTTAATGAAGTCTGTGTTAGTGGCAGCCAAGTTATGGATTCTCTCATCTGCTCATTCAATTGAAATGAGAGCAATAAAAAAATTTTTTAGAAGTGCCAGGAAAAAAAAAAATCCCACTGAATCTAGCACTACATGTGCTAGAACTATTTTGCTCCGCACTGACAGGTGCCCCTAGCCCTAGCATTCCTTCTCTTGGCCTCTCCACACAGCAGAGCTATGCCACTTCAGCTTTACACCAAGAACACTAATTAAGCAACAGCCTCTCTGTAGTTGTTCCCCACTGTAGAGATGGGGAAAAGGAAAAAGTTGCCTGTGCTTGCCTTCTGTTGGACCACGCACTGAAGCTACAAGCAATGCTGACAATATTTTCCTTAAATAACAGAATACGTTGGAGGGGAAAGCGAGAGCCTCCTGAGGGGAGTATGGGAGAAGAAATATGGAAGGATTTGGCTTTGCACAACAGTTCTCACACCTCTAAAAATATGAAAGGCTGCCTCGCTCTCTGTAGCTGCCTAACACTTAACATACACTACAGATGAGATATACAGCACCTGGCTACCTTAACACCTCTGTCAGCTCATTACCAGATCTCTAATGCAACCAAGTGTTTTCATTTCACTTTTGCTCCTGTTAAAATGTAGGCCATCAGGGGATGACCCTCTCCTAGGCACTGCTTTTTATCCTGTGGCCTTCTTTGAATACCATCTTGGATGAGTTTGACAAGTGTTAAGAGGGTGTCTCTGGAATAAACAATAAGAGCCAGTCAGCAGTGAAGCTGCACAGATGTCTTAAACTAAATATCCTCCAGTATGAGAATCTTCACAAGTCACACGCATCTGTTATGCTGAAGGACCTCAAACACACTCATAGACCACAAGTCGAGATACACACTACTGAAATGCTACTTTGTCCCTGCAACGTGACAAAGCTTGTTGAAGTGAGGCATTAATGGCAGATGTGAAAATAAACAACTAAGCTTAGATGGGCAACATAGGTCGATCGAATTTGGAAACTGCCCTGAGCATACCTAGATGTATTAAAATACTTTCCTGACACAGCCTCTATTAATCCCTGAGAGTGAGCCAACAGCTAGCATCATCAAGCAAGGGCAAAAGTTCAGTACCAACAAAAAAGAAAGAGCAAACAATCAATGCAACTTTCTCAGACCACCTGTGGTTCCTTTTTTGGTTTCTTCTCCCAGCAGCAATGAGATCAATAATTACTTCAGCATCTCCGAAGTAATTTTTAACCAACGTAACTCACTCTTTCTTTAAAAGATGCAGACCACTTATATTTTCTTTGAAATAAAACTGAAAATACTGTGAATGGTACTCTACAGAACATACAAAGAAACTGTTCAACAACTTGAATACCCGTACTATCTGCAAATGACCTACTTTCTTTGTAGTTGCCCAGCACATAATAATCACTGTATATGAGACAGCAGCTGCCTTGCAACCAGTCAGCTCACCACCGGAGAAATGGCCGTATCTAACTGAACTGAGATAAGCTTATATCAATATAGCAAATATAACACGTGCATTTCTAGCTTGTCACCAAGCACATTTAGCCTATTTTGCAACACACTCTACTATTCACATGCGTATACTATTGTAATGACCCGAGTGAAGCAGTTAGCTACTACCTGTGTGTTCCCTAAGGAAATAACGGTAATATGCAATAGAGCCAGCTCAATGTCTACAGTTACATCTAGAAGTGTTGGCAATTCACATCATAAAATACCATCAGCTATAGACTCCCACATTCATTCACAACAGGAAAGAATACCTGGGTATCTCTCCTCTAAACTGACAAGCCAGTTCACATTTCTGGATTACAAAACCCTGAATGTTTACATTTTATTACAGTTATTAACATCTCTTTGGAATTTAAGTAACATTTCCCTAGAGGGTGTTGCTTGTAGACTTACACAAAAGCTTCATAGTCAAATGAGTCCGAGAGCTTTAACATGTGTACTTTACCCAGGATACGGCAGTTGTATGAAGCTTAATATATTCGACTGTCAGTGCCAAGTCAGAAACTGAAAGTTGCACTCTGTGCTTTTGCATTCTTTCATCGCTCTTCAGAAGTATTTCTTTACTTCATTAGAAAACAGATCATTGAAGTCTAATGTAAATAGGCTGCAAATGTGCTACATATCCATATAAAGCACAAATCACAGCACATATTGTCTCACAATATAATTTCTAATAATTTCTAAAAGTGTAGTATAATATTATATTCACTTTTGAGTAGAAGCAGCTTTATCACACCATAGAGCAAACTGACAGCTAGCCTCCTCTTTTCCCTCTCCTGTTCTACACATGTGTAAGAAAACACCAAGTCTTCTAATCCCCAAAAGACTAACGTCTCCAAGTTGAACAGAAGAGAAAAATAATTTCACTGAAACTGGACTTTAACCTGTAGCAAAGTTTGTGTGATGTGGGAAGAGAAACATATTCAAGTAGTCTGTTTTCCCAATCAAAACAAACAGCAGTTGTGACTTTGAATATGCATACTGACCTCCCAGCCCAAATCACATCTTTGCGAACGCTGCTTAATAATATGAAACAGCAAGTATTTGTTTCAGCTTCTTTAAATAAACTAGCTAACAAAAAGCAGTTCATCCTGATGTGTCACTGTTTTAAAAAGTAGCAACCGAAAGCATCAGGGTTTGTCACTATTGCAGGCTACAGCTCTGCTTTAAAAATAAGTAATTTTTCCTGAATTTGCAGAATTCATAGATTATACATTGATTGTGAACTCACTACTGTTTGCACAATAGCTTAACTGAATCTGCAGATGGCCAGTGTTTTCATAAGTTAACCTTTTTCTTTTTCATTTTTAATAGTTTACATGACAAAAGCATGACCATTTGTAGCAGAGAAACAAGATATTTCACTTTTATAATACTGATCTACAAGACCAGAAAACAAAGTTTTCAGCCGTTTCTGGATTCAGATCTAACACTTGGTCCCAGGCAGTAGAGCAGTTCGACTTACTTTACAATGCTCAGTTAAAGCCTCTTCCCAGTACTTTTTTCCCAGTACTTTTTCCCTCACAACTGACAGGATCAGCTTTTGGTTTGCATCAGGTGAATCCCTTCTCCCTTTGTTCCACTGTGGCAGCGTATCTGCAGCTCTATTACTTTTTCAGATCCTATATTAAAAGGAGTGTATGAAATACAGCTCTTCCTCAGGCTCCCTCCTGAAGATCACATTGCAGTTGCATAATAAACTGTGACTCTATGACACAATGGGGCCTTCATGCATGATATGGCTAAACTGAAACTGGGAAAAAAAAGAGACACATCATTATCTGCCCTTGCCTGGACATAGAGGAAGCTTGTCTCAGAAAATAAGGAAACTGTATAACTACTCAAAAAATCATTGGGAAAAAAGTCTTAAAAAGACTTAGATGTTAAACCAGTGTCTTTTCAACCCTTAAGATGATTTCCAGTTAACATACGGAATTTTCATCATAATAGCTCTTGTCCTGTGCAGAAAGTCAAGCTACATGAGGGGATCACAACAATTCATTTTGGATGGCATATGATGAAATATTAACAATATCAAAACTGTAGTTTATGCAGCATTTAAAGGGCTTTTAAACAGAAAAAATAACAGCTTTCAGCCTGGAAGGTTTTATTAAAAGGTCCCCAGCTTTAAAATTGATGGCTATTTTAACTCTTCAAATTATACCTGTAGCCACAGAAAGTTTATGTATGTAGTGTTTAAATTTCAGCACATTCAGAAAAGGTCAACAACAAGAATTTGTTGCTTATACCCCTTTCAAATTTTTAGGTACTTAGAAACTCCTTAATATGCCACTACAGTAAATTATTGTACAAGTTTGTAGCAACTGACAAATAATTCTGATAAACACAAAACCAACATATAGCATGCTAACAATTTTAAGATCACCTGACTGCTTAAAATTCTATGTACTTTTAGGTCTAGCATCACTTTAGTCCACCATTCACATTTCCTGAAAAGGATTAGTAAAAATCAAGTTTTTTGTTCCTACTGGTTCTATGTGGAAAAAAAAAAACCCACAAACATACATATGCAGGCCAGCATTAATCTTTTCTTCATTTACAATAGCTGCCTAGCTACCCTCGCTTTAGCCATTTAGCAATCCTGCTATGAAACAGCTGCTAGTAGTGAAAAAAGTCCAAACTGGCAGCATTCACAGACCACTGGGAATACAGAGCATTTTGAGGAGATGTTTCTACAACTCACAGTCAGTACCCTCTGATTCATTTCACTTAGCTTTTACAAGACCCTACCTTAAAGCCTCCAATCAGGATTATGCTTCTAAAGCCTCAGTATCAGAAAGCCTGGCTTTTCTCTGGACTTTCCCATAGAGAACTTCCTGTTCCTCTAGACCAATCCACCCTTCTTAAAACGTTTCTTTCCAGTTTTTTATTGCTGCTGACCCTGATTCAAAAGGGGCCCATCTGCTCCAGCAACATCATCAGGAGAGTTCTGCACTTCCACACAGCTGCTGAGGTTTTTGTCCCCATGCAGAAGCTGGAATCCCTCCACCCATCCCCTTTGCACAGAAATGATGTAAAGAAACTGATGGATCCAAAAAACTTTTGCATGATCATTTCTATACTGACTGTATTTCTGTAACACAAACTCTCATTTTCTCACATTTTGCAGGGTCTTAATTTGTTCCCTTATTAAAGTGCACCATAAAACTTGAGAGTGCAATTTTCCAATGGAAAGAAAGAGAGCCCTATCAAATACACTATTCTTATGATAAATTCCATGAATCCAGCTCAAAAAGCCTGAAGGGGTGATTGTTTCTATTAAAATTCTATCAACTGCTGGAGCAGTTTCTTCAGGACTTTAAATATTTCCTTAGAATTTAAGTGACTTAACCTCCAGTAAATTCTGGAAAAACTGAAAAGCTACTACCAGCAAGTATGCTTTAGAAGGTCACATATAACAAACCAACTTGAAAATTACATTTAACAGTATGCATGCCATTGTGAACCTGTACCACGCTCTGAAAATGGATTCTCTCTGCCAACTCAGATGCAGCAGCTTGACCTCAGTGCAAGTAGAGAGTATATTCCAAAATACATATGACCACCTGACTCCTGCTACTCTCTCAAGGCTATTTTCAGGGCACAGAAACTTACAAAACTCTATTTACATCTCTGCTTTGCCAAAGACTCCTGTCCAGGTAAAGTTTAAAAATAAACTTAGTTTTGAGCCATAGAAACCCTTGCAATAAATTTTCTTTAGTTACGAACATTTCTTTTTTATAAATGAGTTAAGTAAAATAAGCTCAATTTGAACTGAGTAAAAGAATGCACAAAAGTTCTGGATTGTTTCAGTTAAGATACAACGGAATTACAAAATTAAGTTTAAACGGCACAACCTTCTACCCACGTATGAACACTATCCCCAAGAATCAACTGGACTTACTAACAGTTCCTAAATTCAGTTTCTGGGCAGAAGCTGGCAAGGCGTTTACAGTGAAAGCTACTGTACTATGGAACGTGTTTCTCTACCTATTCACAGTTGATTTTGGAGGCAAGTTTTGTCTCATCTCTTCATGCAGCATTAACAAGTCCTTTTTTGCACACATTACTTCTTTATAGTATCTGTGAAGGGCAGAAGTGAAGAATTTATTTTTATTGATAACAAATACCAATTGTTCACACAGTCATTAAAGTGAATTACAAGTGAATAGTAGTCATCAGTTTCCTTACCAAACATAATGCATGTCATTTAGCTTATTTGCCCTTGGCAGACCTCAAAAATTAATCATTTAGTAACAAGGAAACAAAATTAATTCTGTTATTAACAGATTTTAACAGAACAAAAATAAAGCTTAAGTGAGTATACATCAAATTCATATTTTACCTATAATAATTCACTCAAACTAATACAAATTTAATGAAAAACCCTTGAAATCAGATTTAGGCAATTTGTTCAGTTGAGAATGAAGCTCACTATGTGCTGATATACTAAGCACCATGATGACATTGATGTGAAAACATCTTCTACGATCTCACAAAATAAACAACAATAATAATGAGTCTTCATCAAGTTCAGGGTGTAAAAATAATTTATTAGCTTTTGCTCATAAAAAAAAATGGCTACTATTCTTGATTTTTTTAACAGCAGCAAAGTCAAAAAGATGACAATTGAAAAGTGTTCAATAAAAATTAAGGCAAGCAGAGTGTAAATTTGTTCTTTAAAAATCAATGCTGTGGCACTACAGAAGCAAGGATAGCAGAAAAAAAAAAACAACCAAGAACTTAGCAAAACACGACAATCACCAAGTTACTTCTATGCTATCTCATCACTTCAGCCAAGGAAGCATCGTTAAAGCAAAATGTGAGTAGCTTTTACTCCAAAACTACCAAGAGTTAATTAAGATTTAAAGGCATTCCTTTGGCAGGGGGAAGGAGGGGGAGTGAATTATGCCATAGTGATGGCAATTTTATATGCTATTGTTTTAGGTTCGTAAAACATCACAGAACACTGAAACCAAAAGCTAGCAAGACAACAAGCCTTGACTCTACTGTTTTTGATCAGTGATCCGCTGTAAGCAGAGCTTCATGTAGGAATTTTTATTGCGTATTTCTATCACTGCATCTCTGACAAGCTCAATGAACATTTGAGGCCAGAGCTTCTGCAACGACTCATTCTTCATATTGATGTCAGCTGCTTCTTGCACTAAGTTCTCAACGTATGTCTGGCAAAATGTTTTTCTTTCCTTGATTTCCTGCATGGGAGAACCATTACACATTGTGTCAGACAGAGGAAGAAAAGGTTAAACAAGAGCAACCCAAAAAAACAACCACAAAAATGTAATGAATTAAGGAACATAGCGATTAACAGGCAAAGAGGTCTTGCATGCTCTTTGCCTCTTGGTTTTAATTTGCATGGCCCAGGGTCTAAGTCAAGATTTATGAGTGTGGCCACAGAATCTTACTGCATTGATAACACTCAGATTAGGTTCATTAATTTATCTGAAATCCACTTTTAAACAGTCATGTAAATATATTTTAACAGCATTATGATTTTTGTTGCCTTCTGGCATAGCAGTGAAATTTCATAGAAATTATTAAGCACCAGACTACTTTCCCTCCTTCTCTCCCTTCCCTTCCCAGATTTTCATGATTATAGTACAACAGTTGGAAAGTATATGTTTATCTACCTGCCCTGACAAGAATAAAGCATGTTGTCACAGAAAAATATGCCAGTATGCATCCTTTCCACAGGTTCCCTGATGGACTCTGGCAAGTGCATGCCTCCTAACATGTACCACATTAGACACTGAAGTAAACTGAACCTTTAAAACATAATTTAAAAAAATAAATTGCAAATTGTGCAACTACTAGCTTCTCATTTTAGTCACTCTAACTGTATTAATTCTTGTTACTGCAGAGTTCCTATAACATGCCATATTAAACTGAACAATAAGTTATCTTGTTGCTAAATATCTAACTCATTTGATTTATGACACTGTTAAAAATGTTAGGTCATGCTCCAGGCCATCAAAATATAAGTTTTCTTAAATGAGTGGTAAAGCAGAGAAAATACTTTCCAGCTGTTTCATCTAAAACCCCAAACTATTAATCAATGACTCAAGAGTCATCTTTAGCAATAAACTTCTTCAATCACATGTATTATGTTAGTTTACTGCTGCTGGGGAACTGCAATCAGTCTTTTTTGCCTCTCTTCCTCTTGTGACATCCTGTAATACCTGCTGCCACATACACAATGCTATAACAAAGGACAAGGTGTGAATTGTTGCACTGGGAAGAGAAAACAATACATACATTTAATGGACTGTAAAAATACAGTTATTTTATTAGAGTGCTTGCTCCACGGTAAGAGACATGAGGAATGCCTCACTGTCTTACTCACTCTGTGCCGTTCAAAGTTTTAAGAGCTCCTATCACAGCATTTGAAACAAAAGTGTTTTCTTAATTTAATCTCTCCACACATGCAGTCACTGCCTCCTTTTTATGCTATGAATCTGAGATAACCAAACCACAATGCAATAATTGAATTCAGTGCTTAGCAAACTTGATTTAATTACTTGCGCTAGAGGATTTACATATTTCTACATAATCAAAAAGCAAGTAACAGGACAAATATGGGTATCGGGGTGCATACAGCTAGAAGTCATGACGATTGCTCGGAAAGGAGGCTGTGGCTGAAAGCAGCATGTTCTCCCTGGGAACAATTTCCCTCTGCCCAAGCAAATGAGTTAGCAGATCAGAAATGCAAACTAAAACAACAGTGACTGATGCACTTGTCTGAAACAAACTAGCCTGCAATTTTATTATTAACTAAGCCTAACACATTTCCTATATATTTGATTTAAAAGCTAGGAAACAGATCATCTTACTGCAGCCTGCACTCTCTCAAATCTTGTCTGAAGGTGTTCTTCACCAATTCACCTCAGGATATACTTTCTGACTTTCTAATTCTATTAGAAAACCCTAACATGTACAAAAATAATTTTTCTTTGTAAAAATACTGTGCTCACTCCTAATATTTTACTAATGCAGGTATATTTTGTTGTGAATGTCAGGCTTGTAAGTGAAAATGTGTTTCTGAGACTGTGGAACTGTTCAGGAACAACTTTACTAGACAAAGAAACTGACCATTATCCAGTATTCTCAGAAAAATCAATTAGATGAAATTTTTGATCATACATGTAAATATAGTAAGCAGTGATATTTTAAAACTGCCATTCTCAATAGCACAACTGAAACTTGATACACAGACACATTCCATGAGTAGTAGCCTAAGGGCATATAATAGAGGATGAAAGTATTTTGTAATGATATACTTACCTCAAGCTTTTCCATATGAAAGTCCTTTGTTGCGTAAGTCAACATTGCTCGAGTTGTGCTTTCGCCGCCATTCCTTCTGTTGTCACTGCTTTCCTCACTTCCAATCCCAGGCTTCTTTCCCTTTCCCTCCAGCAGATCATGGAATTGCTTCCTCCTGTGAAAAGATAATCAAGAGATTTACAGTTTCAATTATTGGAAACTTTTTTTTTTTAGGTGCAGATGTTTCTAGTCATTGTGAGGTTTTTTCTTTTCTCCCTTTGAACATGTCGTTTATGAGCTTTCAGGTTTACTGCATCCTCAAGTTACTCAAAATACAGATGACTCCAGATATTCCTCCATTAATTTGCTTCTATACAATTGACTTTTTGATATATATCTCCTAGCATCCTTTAAATAGGAAGTCTTGCAGCTTAAGCTTTTATGAAGTATGTATCTATAGAAGACCAGAAAGTTTTTTTCAGCACCTTTTTCTTGCAGCACCAACTCTTAAATCTGTTAGCTGTCACAGTCGCCCACTATAAACTACACAGAAAAATGGGTAAAACAAAAAAGTCAGTCTTCATCGTGAAAGTCCATAAATCTTCACCAATACCAGTACAACTGGAGAATTAAACAGGCAGCACTTTCGTGTGTATGTGCCTTTTAATCTTACTCATACAACTTCTGTGAAAACCTCTGTCTCCATGAATCAGGAGATGCTAGTATTTCTGCAATAAGCACAGAACCTACCTTCTGTAAGATGCTAGTTGTGAAATTTTGATCTTTTTACCTAGGAAGAATTTAACATAACAGTGTGCAAAAGAATTACAGAATACATTCTGGATAAATTCCAGTTCCGTTCATTGTATTCTACCTGGATTCTCCAAATAATGAAAGCATGCGGTAATGGGGCAGCTCAGAAGATGCTACATAAGCCAGAATGCCAAAGAGCCTTTCTCCCATCACAATATCATTTTCAGTAACCTGTGAGGGGAGGGGTAGAAAAGGAAGAAAAAAAAAAAAGGGTAAGCTTCAAAACTGGCACATTCTTGTTTCCTTAGATATGTACATTGAGAATTAACTGAAAATTGTTATACAGAACACGGCCTACAGAGTTGTTCCAGGCATATCTTCAAAATGTAAATTTGCTTTTACTGGCACTTTAAATGGACTTTAAAAGAAGCCAAATGAGGTAGTTGTGCTTGGTTTATTTCCTGTAATTCTGGAAACTTTAGTGTATACACATACTGCTACCCTGTGCTTCATGACAGTCTTCATGAAATGAGGAATTTTACAATGATTTCTTACACTGAGTATCTGAGGGCCAGACATAATCATTCTCTCCATATTGCATGCACTTACAGAAGGTCTGCTTGGAAAAATTCGGATCAAGTTATGCTGGAGAAATTAAAAGATTCTGGGCAACCACATGTGAAAAGATAAGTTACTTTCTCTCTTATTTTGCCAGCAAAATAGAGAAGATTTATAGAAAGAGACGTTAGAGAGAAAAAAAACAAACAACAAAAAAGAGTATTTTCTCTGCATTTCTCAAGCCCTCCCCTGAAAGTGTTTCTCCATAATGCTTCTCTAAATACCACCCATACCGTGTGTCAACATTAAGTTACAGATGTCTCTCTAACCTGATTTTCAGTGGTTGAGAAATTTTCAGGATTTATTTGACACATTTCATTTTTTTATGAAGAAGGTGGAAGGGGGGTATTTTTTGGTGGTGGTTGTTATTGTTTTTTATTTGTCTTGGCTCATAACTCCTGGAGACCATGGCTTGTGTTTCTCCTGCTCCGATGGCCAGACTATGAACTGACTTCAACTGCCAAAATTTGTTGGCACAATTTCTAGACTCCTGGCTTTCCACTGAGTGCAGAAGAAATCTTTATGATCATCTAGATCTGACCTGGATAACACAGGACAATGAAACTCACTCACTGACTTCTTAACTTCTGGATCAAATTTAATTTCCGTTCATCTTATAACGTATTTTGGAAAGCAACCCATTATTAAATAAACTTCAATACTCACAGTATTTACTAAGTACTTTCAGACAATTTTGTCTTCCGTATTATTCAAATGTGTGGGTAAAATGGAATTCTGAGGCAAATTAATGCAATCTTACTATATTCTTGTTTCATTTTTATAAACTATATAACCCACGCTTGCCTAAAGTATACTGTGGCAGCACAATGCAGGGAGAAATTCAGCAGAGAAAACACAAGTCTGGAAATTAGAAACGTAAAGTCAATTCCATTTTCATAGAGTTTAGATTTGCTCATTTTCACTGAAAATTAACTAAGTCTTACTTAGTAGCCTAAGAGCCCATGACCTCGCTAAACAGTCTGTTTACAGAAGCAAGGCCTAAAACAAAGAGCACAGAAGGCAGCCAGGCCAACAAAGACCACTGCAAGCAGAAATGTCTGCTGGAGAAATAAGTGATTTTAATTTATTTATTTATGTTAAGAGAAGCATAAGGACCAGGTCAACAGAGACAGCAATGCTGAATACAGTCTCTAGTTCACAGAAACCCATGCTCTCTTACTCCAGTACATTGTTTGCTCCATTAATCACAAAAAGATTATAACGGCAATATCACATAAATGTAAGTCTATTATGCTTGCTTCTTGCCAAGTACAGAGAACAGGCACTAACTCAGTAGATGCGATGCATCTGTCATATTGCATGCCATGCCACTCAGTGCAAAGCATTTTGTGAAGTTCAGTAACCTCAAACCTCAACAACTCTTAATTAACCCGAGATTGCTATCACTGGGAAAAACTTCGAACAGTGTATCTCAGTGAAGAGAATTTGCTTCTTCACAGTTAGTAAATGTAACAGGTTTGACACAGGAACAAACTCATCGTTAGGGGAAGACTAACACAGCTTCTGGCCTGGAACATAACTGGAATGGATGGGGAGGGTTTGGGAGAAAATAAAAGCTTCTTATACTTTTTTTTTTCTTTTACAGTTTAAAGGTGCTAGAGCTACACAATTTATTTAGTTAATTCAGTTAGTATATATTGCTTTTACTCCCCAATTATATCTGCTTCAGAGCTGGCAACACAACAGACCACAAACATTGCATACAAATCATAACCAGAACAGCAGAATATGCACATTTCCATCTCCATCATCTGAAACTGTTATTTAGGGCTCATCTAAGGTCTGAGAGCACACTTCAGAGGTTTGTGTTCTTTACACCGAAGCAGGATTTTCTATTCCCATTTTTAAAAGAAAAGGTAATATATATCTGCAAAGCTGGATACCATGACCTCTGCTGAAGACTAATGAAAAACAGCAATCGGAGCTCATCTCTTTCTTCTTCTTGGCTGTGACACTTTTCAAATGATTAATGAAACTGGGAAAAAATTGCTCTGTGCACATCTTCATATAGTGTGGTCTGGCTGACAAAGTTTGTTGAGGGCAGAAATGTTCTTTAGTCATACATCTTTAAGATTTGATACATGCCCTACATAAAAAGCATGCCATACTGCATGTAAATCCGTTTAATAAATTCATCCCCAAGCACTATTAAAGTCAAAGTCTTCCTTGAAAGACTGAATTTGCTGACTTTGAGATCTTTCTTGTGACATCCTTAAGAAAATATAATTTCATAAATATAAATATAATCATATACTGTAACTGTCTGTCAAATAGCCTGTCAAGTGTGCATTTTTGCACAAGTATTCAATGACAGCACTGTGATAATTTTGAACACAATAACATTCTTCCTAAAATCAACTAAAATTGTGTAGTTGTTCAATAACTTTTATTTATTTATTAGAAACACATAAAGAAATTATAATAAAAAGTCTTCCCTTCAGGTAAATCCCAACCACTCAGGTATAGAGTTGGACTGTCATTTGCAACTGCAATCATGAGAGACAGCACATTTTTTATAGCAACCAAGAATCCCATCAGCTGTTAACTGTAACACAGTGCTTTTGGACTTAAATATACAGCACAATAAATTGTATGGTGAGGTCTGCTTAAAATTTTTCCCCCAATACTGAAAGGACACTGATAGGGTTATCCTTATTTTTTAGCAATTCATCTGTTCTTTTAAAAAACAATGCTAACTTATCTTGTAAGACCAACACTAAGAAGGAAGCAGCACTGTCCTACCTTTACTCCATTTATCTTCTGTAGATTAAAATGGTTCAGTCTAAACAGAACATAGTACTTCCACAAAGTAAAGCTGACAACTGGATTTCCCTGAGGATCAACTGTCAACTGTTCAATGCGATGCATCTGGGCTAATGCATTGAATTGCTGCAGCGTCACAAGATTTGTCTCCTTAAACTTCAGGTGCTTTAAAAAAAAAAGTCAGACCACAATAAATTAAATAAGGAAACAATAAAGAGTGAATATGTGTCACTCCAACAATTTTCAAATTCTAAATAAACAGTATTTAGGTCTGATGAAGCAATAGAGCTCACTTCATTTGAGGTGTTTGTGACAAAGCACATGAATGTATCAGCCAATTGGTGTATTATGTACATTTACAAATATCACCATTACATGACCCTGAGCAATTTATAAACCCTTTAGTAACAGCACTAATATCTTCAGTGTTACAAAAACAGGGATACGACTCGAGCAAGGTTTATTTTAATTCTGCAAGTAAAGCAACACTTAACATAAGCGCATAAAAAGAAGTACGATATATGGTTTTGAATATTCTGCTTTTTGGGCCGCAACAGGCTGGCATTAAGTCATACCCTGCTGTTTCTTTGAATCATGCCCTACACTAGTGCTTCTATGAGGATGACATATTTGAGGGAAGGGGAAGGAGGAAAAATGGATGGCGATGGTAAAAATTTAGTTGAGATTCTGCTATCCCCCACAGATTTCCCTCCCTCCAGAGAAACAGTTGTTTCATTGACATAGATTTGTCTTAAGTTCTCCACAAATTTTGTATCTCAATTAAACCATTAAGTTCTGTTTTACTTAAAACCTTAAAAAAAATAGGGGCCCAAGAGGCATATCATCTCAGTACCAAGTTGCTTTAGGTGTTACCACTATTTTACTGTTTGCTTCAATGTGACTGATTTAAATGCTCAGGAAAAGGGGTGGTGGGAGGGTGGTGTGTGTGAGGGGAAAGAAGTACTAAAGGGCCATCCCATTTATGTTGCTTTGCTTCATCAAGGACCGAGGAATTCCAAGTGCTGTACTGCTTTAGCTAGCTATTCCCTTTGAATTTTAGCTCTCTCCTTTTACCCTATCAGCTATTTGATCTTTGAACTCAACACAAATGAAGGTCTCCTGATACCATGGAACAATATTGTACAATAGCAATACTGTATTTACACATCAGGTTTGCAACTTGGAAAGGTCAAAGGAATTAAGAGAAATAATAATCAGTCAAAAAGAAAACACCATCTTGGGCGAGAATCTAAATTAAAGTCTCGATTTTTAAGAAGTATCAAGTTGAAGTTCTCATTATAGGATAACACCAAGCAAACATGTAATTCCGAAACATATCTATTTATATGAAAGGCACTCAAGGGTGCCTATGCCACAATAAGGGTCTACTACAGAATACATATTCCATAGCTGTTCACACAGCTGAAAGCTGTGGCATTCTTACCACAGAATTAGGAAATTTTATCTTCAGTTTTGTTAACACTTGAACAATTTCATCAAATTCTATGAACATAAAGGAGACTGTGGCAATAATTCCAGCTGTTTGAACACTCCAGTTTCGATCCAGGCACTCCAGCGCTCCAGCACCATACAAGGAAAGGGTGTCTCCTTCCACTTCTACTAAATGAGACTCCAGAACAGACAAGCCTTGTACTGCACTGCTCAGTATTGTATCAAGGGACCTGTGGAAGAAAAAAAAAAAGCAACGATACAACTGAGATGATTTTGAGATAGTATCATCATTCTACTGAATGGCAGTCCTTTCATTTCCTGAAACACAACTGTCAAATATGATTGCATTTCTCAGCAGTCATTTATTTGCAGTACCCAATCTGGTTCAAAAGCATTAAGGGCTGGAAAATCCTCTTTCCATCAAGTAACATTGAGAATGCTCTACTTCTCTGAGAGAAAGACTCTATGAGTATTTGAGTTGGACAGTAGAAAAATAAATAAATGAACAACTGAAATTTCATAAACTGCTTAAAATTTTAACTCAGAATGCTAACTTAACCTATCTCATATTGCTCCAGGTATCTAAACCCAACTTCAACCAATGTATTCATTCAAGCGGTTACCTTCACATTCTCTGCTACATGAAACATAAAAGTTAGGACATGAGTATCACTTTAAGAACAGACTATTTTTAAAGCAATCCAGGATAATGCTATTCACAGTATTGAACCATTATTTTTATTCTTGAACAAGAGTATCACTCCCTCCTCAAACCCACATATCACATTATCTGATAAGCATATCCGGATTCATTATGCTGCTTAGAGATGAGAAGAATCTTATGGTCTATTATCCTTGGTTAATCCTTAATTAATAGGGAAGAATAAACATTTATTTAAATTAATGTGAGCTTTCCAATTCACAACAGTGATTTTAAAATTTAGCAATAAGTCCAGGTAGTCTCAACTCTCATCTCGGTGTCTTACTTCCAACATGACATACTTAGCTAACTGGACCTGAAGTGCACAGAGGATTCCAGATGAACACAAACCACAGGTTTGGAGAGTTGCACAATGACTGTTACAATTTTATTCTTTACTACTTTCCTAGTATTTTTAATGTATTTTGCTTTTTTTGACTACTAATGGTCACTCAACTGATATTTTCTTGACAAAATCAAGCAGAACTCTCAAGATTTCACTCTTGACTGGAAATGTTGAGAACTCATCACTTCATATTTGAAGCTGTAATTACTTATCTATGCTGAATCTCACCTGCCATCTCATTACTTAGTCACTGATCTTGAAAAATTTTTCAATTATAAGGGTTGCCAGATGGCCATCTTTTAGATGCAAATAAGCAAGCCACAAAGGGTATCGCAAAAAATAACATAATTTAAACCAACAATACAAATATTATCTTTGGAAAAAATTATCATACAAATAAAACTAAGTAAAAGAAGTGCTCCTGTTAAAATAGCATGAGTATGAAAGCAGTTCAATAATAGATGCTGCTGTTCAAACTAACAACATGAATTCAACACTCAGTTTATGAAACCTGTTGAATACAAAAAGCGGTTACAAATGTTTGTAATGCTCCTAAATCCCCATTTTGTTCATTTCAACTGAAAGCAACAATCTATTCTCTAAAGGAAATGAACAGCCTTAAGAAGGCTCAAGAATTCATATTTAACATTTCTTGCAAACATGAAGTCCTCCCTTATTTAGCAAAATCACATAATTGAGCTTGTACTTCTTTAGTCAATGAGTTGCTGTTATATTACTTAATACATACTACTTATTTTAATGGACAACAGGTTTAATCATTAAGTAAACCATCTTTTCAAGACTGATTTAGATATATTATTTTTTATAATGAAATACAATGAGATCTCAGAGTTGAGAAGTAGTAACCTGGAATATAAGACATGAGTAAGAAGTATTTCCCAATAAAATACCTGCTTTCTTCAGGAAATACATATGCAGCACTGCCATTGATCTGACAGGGCTCATTATCTTTATCTTGGTTTAAAGAAGCCACAAGAGCTGTTCGATTTTGCTGTATCTCCCACTGACGAGCAATATTACAAATGGTTAACCGTTTCTTTTCCTGAAACAAGATATAAAAGTCATAACAAGTTATGACAGTGCAGTACCAACACACTTTATTGTTCTGCAAGAAATATTCAGCTTAACCTAAACATTTTAAATTGAACAAACATTGGTACTGGTTGGTGGTTGTACATTGGAATCAAAGCATCGTTCCGGTGCTATTTTGCAAACTGCCAGCAAATAATGATTGCACAAAACTTACAATAACAGAAACAAGAAACGTAGCACAGTAAGGTCACAGCTTGTGAAAGAATCAAGTTAAACTATTTAGTTTGTATAACCACAGAAGTCTCATTTTGACAGACTGAAGCTGCTTGTAATATTCCTCCCACAAAACAGGGCAGACTGCTTGTACTTCCTCCACGCTGCTGGAGCGACCCTAGCACTGGAGCTAAGACAATTACACAACTGCTCTAAGTCTGAGCAGGAATTACAACAGACTCTGCGTGGGGGCAAGAAGTTATCTTATGAAAGCTGGAAAAAGCCATTTTTATAAAAACAGGACTGAAATTACCTTTGTGATAGACACATGGACTACAACAGATCTAAGATCAAATATTTCATAAGAGGGTGGGTTTTACTAGCTTTTATATTCTAAACAGGTCTTGACAATGAACCGATATTTCAGAAGTCTATTAAGTACTACTTCTTTTAGTCTCGTGCAAATCCTGTCAATTACTATGATTCTGTAGACGGGTTATTATTCTGTTGTACCATCCAGATATGTATGATTTAATATACCCAATTCAGTGAAGGTTAAAGAACAAGGTGTTTAGAAGGGGCTCATGGACTGTTTAGACTGAATTCTTATCAAATGAAAACTGCACACGTAAATGATATCAAAGGGTAAATTCATTGTTAGTTTCACTTCATTTGTTTTTTCAGAAGCAGATCTAGTTCTCTGGAGTCAGCCTTCTCATTGTTACACTACTCTCAATGAAACTCAAACACTGACTCCGAAATTGTGAAAGGAAAATATTACAGATGAGCTTAGCATAAAATACATTTACATTCACAAAACATGGAGAAAACAAGAGTATCAGTCAAAGCCAATGATTTCGTGGCTCATAACATCATACTCTAAATTGATGTTGCTATAGAAATGTAGCTTACAAGTCCATATGAAGTAACAACTTCAATTTAAATCTTGCCACCCTTAGAAAATATGAAAAACATGATATCCTCAATATTTTCAATATAATTTCAATTACACTGCATACAGTTTAAGAAAGTTTGGAGGAAAGTAGCAACAGCAAAAATTCCAGAATATGATTTACTAAATATTTTCTTCAGATTTAACTAAGAAGAAAATCCTATAGTTTGCAGCTTTCGCTGGACATGGTATCCATGAGCAGTTTTTTTTCTTCCTATTCAACTGTGTTGAACAGGAATAAAGAAACCAGAATCATAACACACATGAATATATCTAAAGAGAGAAGATACACAAAATCACTGGATCATTCAAAAGGTATTTGGCTCATATGTCACTTACCTATTTGAAGATAAGAAAGATACCTCAATTAAATTATAAAATCTACTATTTAATGTTGAAATCTGAGTCACAATGGCTTATATGTTAAAAATGGGGTTTTTTTCTTCTAAGGGGAGTTTCCACCAGGAAAATGCATTGAGAAATTTAGGCCATCAAGAACAAATAATCCCTGCGCTAGAAGGAAACTTGATACCAATGGTTAAGAGCATGACCTACAAATAAACACTTCCAATAAACGCCAACTTTCTTCCAGTCCACGGTTAGCTTTTCAACAGCATAAAATAACACTATGTGTGAACATTATTTACTAATTTCCCATTTCTTTACGTTGCTAAGAACTGGCATCAAAACTCCAAACCTGAAGAGAGGTTAAATACATCAATATCTTAGAGGAAAAGATGAAAATAGACCAGAAAACAAACCACGATACTGATTAAAAAATTAAGACTGTATCACAGCCTTTTCTGTAATATGATTTGTTTGTTTGTTTAACAGAAAACAAAAATATACTTGGATACAAATGTACAGGAAATCAAAATATATTCTTAGGCACTGGACACAGAATTTTTTTTCCCCATTCATTTATTTAGGTTCTCAGGAGTTTTTAAATGTACTTAAACTGTCTTTTAATATACTGTTAACAGTCTGTGTCTTTTTATTTTTTTCAGTTATATACATATGCTACACTTCTTGCAGCCTCCTGCAACTACTTTCAGCCTATTCTTCTTCATGAAATATGATTTTACCTAGGCAACCTAACAATATGGACACATGACAATTTTTTGTCTGTTTGTCTGCCAAATTGAAAGAGCTTTTTGTATAACCGTTACGGGAGGACAAAAAGTTTTAGGTGCCTTTTTTTTTTTTCCCCTCCAAACAAAAATGATTTGCAGACAAATGGTGATATTCACACAACAAATGGGATGCAGATACTCTTAGACTCTTGAACTTCGGTCTCCTCTTAGAGGCAGAGGCCATTTAGTCACCAGCCCCATAAGAATGTTCTGGAGTGCACCTCAGTCTCTCCTGTGAGAGCTAGTCCATCGCATGCGTGTGAGCATTAAGCAGGCCAGGTGCCCTGGTAGATAAGCGTACTTCTGAAGAAGATAGCAGCTGGAGTCTAGCTGCTGCTCTGATGACTGCTCAGCTCCTTCTACAAAAAGGAACAACTTCAACGGGAAAGAATGAAGGAAAAACTACTTCAGAACACCCTGTACGGCAGCAGTTAGAGCACTGACCGGAAACAGGGGAGACCAAGTTCAAGGAATTGAAATCACTGAAAAGTCCTTTACTTTAGTCTGGATTTCCTTTAGCTCTGGATTGGTGAAAATTAAGTCTGCCATCCTCACTCATGTATGGAACTGGGTTTTTTTGCTAAAGTATAAATTGCATGGCTGACTGAAGAGAGTTTCAGTTGTGGAGATAATTGCTAGCCGAGGTAAACCACGACAGGAGTGCACTGTTTAAACTGTAAAAAAACAAGTTTGAAGAGATAGAGGCATCTTGGGATATAAAAGGACTACAGCAAAAATATTAGGATATAGATTACTGCTGTAAACTGGTTTACAGCAGGATTGGAACAGGCATAGAAAATACCTTAAGCAAGGTCTGTTTATGGCTTTCACGCTTCCTTTCTTCCTCTTTTCTTGCTGCAACAGATGCCATACGTCTTTCTTCTTCCTAGAGAAAAAAAGAAAACCAACCTCAGAAAGGGAGGAATTAATCAGGTTCTGAAGAGTACTGCTGATAAATTATGAATGCATTTTTGTGTTGGTATTTGAAAAACAAATTTTAATACCATTTTAGGATTTTTAACATTTCAATGTTTCTGAATATTAAGAACAATAAAATTGGTAATTATAGATCAATCAAGAAATACAGAAGAAACACTCAGATGCAAATACTTAAAGCAATTTAAAACTAGCATTTGTAAAGGTCTTTGAAAAAATATAAAGCACATGGTGAGTACAACAGTGAAAAATAACATTTTAAAATAGAACAGTGCATTATATCCTTGTATCTTCACAATTTCTGCCATTAGTAAGTTTTCTTGGTAAGTAAAGACACAAAACAAATGAGCTGAATTCTATTTATGCTCGAATTATAATCTAAGATTGATTTTTATTATTATAAACTGTTTCCAGTGGCTGGCTTTTCTCAATCAGCAACATAACCTAACAATAAAGTCATATTTTCCAAGTTACCTACAGTACATTAAGATTATTTCTTATTAATAGTACTACCTATTCAAGAAGAAGTTTCAAGAAGAAAGCCACTGATTCCTAAATAATAAAAGCCATATAAGTGAAGATGCTTAATTTTCCTGGTAGAGCAATTTAATACTGCAATACACCCATATTAGGTTAAATACTCCCTGTTTACAGAAGTCGAAGCGTTCTCACAGCATGGTATTTTTAGAACATATATTTTGCAAGTAACAAAAGAAATGTTCACTATGAAGTAAAAAGTATAGAGTCCTTCCAACACAAATATTTGGGAAGCATACTTTAACTTATTTTTATTTACTTCACATGCTATTTGGGTGTTTCTCTTAAAGTATCTTCCCAGAGCGTACAGAAAGTGTTTTGATTTCCCTCAAAATAGAAAGCTCCTGTCCTAAACTTTTCACTTTCATTATCCAGAAAGATATGTCCTAAGAAAATTAACAAAAACCCATCATAACCATGAAGACATACTGACATGTCAAAATTTCTACTTAAATAAAACATGCTAAGTTTAGAGCATTGTAAGAACCCCTAAGCAGACGGGTGAATGTTACTGGAAGTTAAAGCAAAACAGGAACTTCACACTTAGCATCGCTATTACACTTTTAAGAAAACAATTTCCACAGCACAAGTTCAGTTCACATAGCAAACTTACTCCTATCTGTGTGCAGACCCCTGAAACCCGCTGCCACACCATAGATTTTGACATGAATCCGAAAGGCGAAAGAACAACAAACTTCCAAATTGTTCCTCCATGTCTTCAACCTAATATGCATACATGAAACAAGGAGTACCTTAATGCAACTGTACGCAAGAATTTCCCTGGACCACTAATTGAAAGCCTAACATCTGGGGTTTTTTTGGTGTTCTGAAACAGCTCCTGGCCTTCTGAGGGTGAAGTTTTGTTAGCAGCCTCCTCTGCCTCTGGGCTTTTCAGTTCTTCCTGAACAGGGTATTACCAAGGGGCTGGTAGAATTACATAGGACAGAATACAGAATAAATAGAAATACAGAATAATCCGGGTTAGACGGGACCTAAAGAGGGCAGTAGTCCACGTTAAAGGCGAAACAACAGATAAATAATTAAATGAGCCCATACACAGATACAGAAGGTTGCCGATATCCCAATAAAACAAAATACCACACAATATAACTCAGTGCCTGAATGGGAGGGTTCAGGGTGAGGCTATGTAAATCATGAAATAAACCCCCTGCAGGTGTATGAAACAAATCTGAATGTATAATTAATAATGCAAAATAAAATTGTACTGTTCCGCAAGGTATGATCCAAAACATTAAAACCTAAAAACATGATCCTCATGACAGCCATTTGTCCCAATTACATGTTGCAGTATACTAAATTGGTGTTTACTTAAAAAAAATGAAGTCTTAAAATATAAACACTTGCCAACCACATTAGTGATATCTTTCTATAGGAAGCAGGTTAGAATTGTTCTGTTGTTTTTTAATTTTCTATTTAGTTCTCTTCATTTCACCTTGCATTTATGCTTCTTAATCTGGCTTCCTAAAGAAACAAGCTTTTTACTATTTCAGTTTCTTAATCTTCTCTAATGAAGAATGACTTTTCAACACATTGAACGTATTAAAGAACCTAAAGTACATTTTGAAGTAACAAGGTTTTTTTGTTCCCTGAAAGTTTGATTAATAAAAATGGTATGTAGAATGAAGAGAAATGTAAACTAGTTTTCCCACCAATGGAGAGGAAGCAGAAATTAACCATTCTGTTTGGCAGAAAACAACTGGCCAGTCATCACAGACTCAGCTCCAAACTGAGGTATTGTTGTGTTTTTAGAAAACAAAATTACTTTGATCTATAAGAAATCAGCCCTCATTATTATTATTTGTTTCAAAACAATTTAAGGTGGGTTTCTTTCCCCCAAGCTTTATAACACAAACATGCACAAAGTTCCCTCATTTAGTTTTCTCTCAGTTTCTAAAAATATCTCTTCTTACCTGATCTCCCATCTCCAAGCCCTTCCTTAACCCAGTCCAAATGTGTACTTTATGACTCTGTCTTCCATACAGGAGGGTCTACTGCCCTCATTCAAGTCAGTACAGTACACAAAGAATGACATGAACTCATGGAAACTACATTCTAACAATATAGTCTTTTAATAGGTGCAGAAGATATTTTTCTTGATCAGGAGTTTATCCTAATTACAGACATTTAAAAAATACTATTTCTTTTACAAAATAAATTAGCTTTGCCTAAAAAGAAAATCTATCTGCGTTTTACTCAGTATTCGTAAAGGCACAATGATAAGAGACAACATCTGAACAAAGATCAAGGGCCAAATCTACTTTTTATGGAAATCAAATCAATATAGATTGCTTAATTTATCTGATACAACACATGCAATCAATCTTGGAAAACACATCTCGCCCAAACCCACAAAAAAACCTGCAAACACAGAAAACCTACAAAGTTATAAAGCAAAGCCCTTAACAACCTTGCCACAATTTACTATCACCCCTTCTTCTCTTTTAGCTACAGATCTTTTGAAATTCTTTGTCTCCCTTTTTCTCTGTTCCTCCTCAGTATTCTGCTGTTGTTGGCTACTTTTTTTTTTTTTTGTCTTTAAAGCAAACTTTGCTGGACCAGGGGAGGAGAGTTTTCCAGAAGGCCAAGGGCCACATAGTTACAAAAAGACTCAGACGTCCTCTTGTATACTGAAATCTCCTCCATTTATTAGTTCACCACTTCCCACCTAAAACTTAATAAATGACTAAGCCATCTTCACAGAAAGAAAAAAAAAAAAAAAAAAAAAAAAAAAAAAAAAAAAAAAAAAAAGGTGCGAGAGAAAGAGGGAGGAATATGTTTCCTAAAGGAGCAAAAGTCTCATTTTGCAGTGAGATTTGGACGCTGCAGGTTTGCATTCTCAGTGTGAAGCAACAGTAGCGGGAGCACACAAGAACAAAGCACATGAAAGCCATTACCCCCCTCATAAAAACTCCCCATTAGAGCTGTAACAAAACTGTCGCTGTGGTGTGCTGACAGCTCCCCCTCCTGCTACGTGTGCACCACCGTCCCCTAACCACCCTGATGTGGCCAAACCGATCAGTACGGCAGCAGCCTTTCAAAGAGGTAACATCCAGCAGGACCGGAGAAGGGTCCTAAAGAGACCACTATGGAAAGCACGTTGTATTCCTCACTACTGCTTTACTATTATTCAAACAAGCTCTTTTCCCACAAATGGTATCATTTCAGTCACAGGAGAGAAAGATGCAAAGTCAGCACACAAGCAATGCAGCATTTCATTTCCACAGCAGATCTGTCCTAAAATTGTTCAAATAATTTTTCAAGTTATTCAAATAATTTTACTGTAGACTAGAAACAGCTATAGTATACTTGATATAAACTACTTTAGGTAATGAAAAAAAAGAATGGCTTGGAATACACATTTAATCTTTCAAGACATGAAGAGACTCAACACATTACACTTATAATACACAAAAATCAGCTCACCTACACTTGCAGAAGGCAGACCACTTGTTATTATGCATACCAAAGGGGCTGATTTTACTCAAGAATGAAGTAAGAACCTAAGGATGGTTCCAGTAGAAATGTAGGCATGGAAAATAACAAGTAGAAGATTTTTGACAAATTGTCCTTTAAGTGATAATTGACATTGAGATCCATCTCCGTGTTTTAGTATTAATTTAGTATATCTTTGCAAGACCTGATTTAAGAGAGAGGATTACAATCCACAAGAATGACTCTAGGCGTTCCTGAAGAATCTTATTTTCAAGTGGAAAGAAAAAAAAAATATTAGGGATCCTTCCATAAAAAGCCAGAACATTCCACAGTGGAGATGGAATCGATAATGAATTCTATCCTGGACAGAGCAGTAGAACCTACTCACTGATCAGCAGAGACATTTCTATGCAAATAATCAAACCCAAACATAACTCTCTTACTTTAAGCATCCAAAACCTATAAAACCTCAATGAAAAGCAGCAGTTTTACTGTTAAAAAGATGCAGCTTGCCTCTCCATTTGGTAACCACAGCACATTTTAAAAATATATATGCTATATATTATATATGCACATGTATATAAACATATATATATTTCCAAATTGTTGAGAAAGTGTTATGTAAAGCAATGGATAGCAAGTGTTCCTGGTTAAATAATTTTTCTGTAAGGAATATATATGTGTTTCATCCATATTTTAATGCTTCATTACATGTCTGCAGACAGTATCTGCTTACTGTTACGAAAGCCTGGAGGAAAAAAAAGATAGGTCACAGCTAAACTGTAAGTGCCACAGGACAGGTCCACTTCTTCAAAGGTTCAAACTACAGAAGGTATTCAAAAAGCATCAAGGCCCAGAAAAATCAACCATTATATGTTACCCAAACAATGCAACCTGAGCTTGCTTTGACTGTAACACACTTCAATTTCACTTAAGCCCATGTCATTGTGCCATAAATCAAGTCACATTACCTCACCTCTTTCTCCAGAGAATCCTATAGAAAAGGCCTAGCACAAAAGAACGTGTCTTCTAGAAAACCAGTATGAATAAAACTTCAAAGGCTCTTGCAAACTTTTGAAAACATCCTCCAGATTTTATTCTTTCTTCAAATAATTTTCTTGTCCCAGTGAAGCCAGCAAGTAAAAGAAAAGTTAAATGCAGAAGTAACGATTGTGTAAAACTCAGTTCTTGAGCAGAAGAGCTAGTGAAGAATTCCTGGTCAGAAAGAACCAGCATCCCAGTCCAACTCCCCGGAGTTTACCAGACAAAGCAATGCTTACGTTCAAAATGGTCTTGACGCCCTTCAGACTACTGAAGGAAAGATCCTACAAATGTAATTAAGAGTTTAGGTATGCTAATCAAGTGAGAAAAAGTACATAGCCAATACTGTACTTTTCATTCCCCCACAGGCTACATTTACCCTTACAGCCAATGGCAACAGCGTGTTGCATTACTGGGCAGAATAGCTAGATTTGGCATTGCCGACTCCCCGGTTTTATCACAATCCTCACGACACTTGTTATTTTTCTTAAGTCATATGATTATCTGGGTAACACAGATTTTATTGCAGAAAACATATAGCACCTTCTACAAGGAGAAAATGTTAAAAGAAGTTCTCAAGGCTCAAAAACCAGAAGGCAAATAAAAAGAACACAAAACACATTCTTTTTACTAGTACATTTATGAGCAGCACAATGGGTGAAGCCTGGTTTTCCATGGCTTTTTGTCTTGTGGTTGGTTCTCTGATGTTTAACAAGGTGCAAACCCAGATTAAGTTTTTCCCATGGCTGTGCATTTCTAGTAGCTTTTTCCTCATACAGATCCCACAGAGTCTAAAGAGGAGTTTGAGCTCTTTCTACAGTTTTTCCCATCACTCAGAGTTTGACCAGGATCCACCTCCTCCCGAGCAGAGGCCAGGGGGAGGGAGAGATATTTTCTGAACATGACTCAAATTTCTGATATAACACTTAGAAAATTATCTTTTTAAAAAAGAATGAAACTAGCAAGTATTTAATTAACATAAATGCACAAAAGAAAAAAAAAAACACAGAATACCTGCAAACAAACAAGTATTTATTATTTTTGACACTAAGAGTAAAACTCCCATGTCCCAAAGCACTTTAATTTTAAAATCAAAGTTTTCCATGCACATGTTATATTTTTCATCAAAATTGGTTCTATTTTATATGCATGGTGGATCGGCTACAGGACAACAGGATGGATGGTAAAACAACAGGTGCAAATTATAATTCAGTACAACTTTTGTACGAAGGAAATGAGCATTTAAAATAAGATACATGTATCAGCACCAGCTCAAAAAGGTAACGCTGCAATGTTGCTTCTAAGTGCTATTAAATTTGTTATCTCACTTTTGGAAGGATTTCTCCTGTACGAAGGTCAGGCTTTCACATCACTTTTGAGCAGACACAGAGGAATTAGCATGGCTATTCCTATATTAAGAGATAAAATAGTTGACTTAATTGTAAGGCCCCTGTTGAATGCCCTTCATCCTCTACCTTAGGGTGGATTTTCAAGAAGTCTGTAGGAGACCTAGTTGTCTGCAAGTCCTCGCTGCCTCACCAAGGTTACTTGAACTTGAGCAGCAGAAACAGAGATGAATGGGGAGGGTGGTTTAGGTAAGAGAGAGAGAAATACAGGCAAACACACAGAAACAGTGTGATTGACAGGTTTCCTTAGGGAGGCAGACTAAAGGAATGACCAAGATTTTAAATGAAAGAAGACACCAATAACACCAATTTTAGGGCAAACAGACTATTCCTTTGGAAGAAATACATTGTTCCTTTTCAGCTGTAGAGCAAACCAGTAAAGACTGTGGAGAAAGTTCTAATCAAAAGCTTTGCAGGTTCTCTCACGTCATGTGGCAAGTGATCACACGGTATTGACTAATGAAGAGTTCAAGCATTTAAAAATAAACATGTTAATGAAGTAAAAAAAAAAAGCACACCCTTACACAATAATGAACAAAATTTAAAAGGTTCAAGTTTTAAATATTGTAATGTCTGTTTACCATTCATTTCAATATTAAATTAAGAAAAAATGGTGGTACTGTTAATATACATATATATACAGAAAATCGTCATTTTACTTCTGAATTTAAGGATCTAGTAAGTTTGACAAAAACAGAAATTTCTTACTGTGATTCTCTTCATATCTAGCTGTCGGAGCTGCATCATATGATGGAGAACAGTGTGTTTGTACCATGTCTCCTGAGCTATTGGATTGCCATCAAGGGTGATATCTGACAAAGATGAGGAATCAGCAAGGCACAGAATATCCTCAAAACTGTAACCAAAAAAGTTTAAAGTTTTAATGTCATAGAGTAGGAATAATTTTGAGATGGAAGATTATCTTTCTTAAGGATAGAACATTAACATATACCTGCAGTGAAAAATCCCACGCATTGATATTGTATATGGCAAACCAAGTTGTAAGTATCTTGATATACCAACAGCTGCTGCTGTTATAATTTTTAATCTCTTCGCATACAGGTAAAAATAGATACAGAATAAGGGGAACTTGTTAACTATGGGAGTGTAGTTTTACCTAAAAAAAACCCCTAAAAATAGGATACATATCAACTCATATTCCAAAAAAAACCCAAAACCCAAGGTGTATTTGCCATCAAAGCCAGCATGAAAACCATGGAAAATACAAGAAAAAAGACAGTCACAAATACTACAGAATGATGTGGATGTTTGCAACACCATTAAATATTGGAAGAAAAACAACTACGAAAGCATCATACTATCTTCAGAACAGGTCTGTCTCTGGTTTCAAGTTCAGCCTACAAACACTAACAAGTTGGCTTTTTAGATGACATTTGATTTGGTTTCCTGACAAAAATAACTATCCTGGGTAAAATGTATTTAGAGAGGTACAGGCTGTTATCATGGTCCTTTCATTGAAGGTAGATTGTGAAAAGAAAGCAGCTGCCTCAGATAAATAGTATTTTTCAACAACAGAGAATTATTTAACTTGATTTCAAAAAAAGCTGAACAGTTACAGAAGTAAGTATGACTCCCCCGTGCCTTTTAAGAAAGTGATTACATTTATACAATGTACAGCTGTGCACCCATCCTTACGCACTTCGGCTTTCAACAGTTGAGTCTGTGTTATGAAATTGAGTTCAAGGGGGAAGTATGAAATAATTTGACCCTTTACTTTTGAGAATGAAATTTTAAAAATATGAAAATTACAAAAGAATTAATGATGATGACACAATAATGTAAACAGAGGATCACTTTACTAAATAAATACTTAATGACATTCTGAAATAGAGATCATTTCTGAATGGGCAAATATATAATTATTGTCTTTTCTTAGTATTCTGACAATCCTACTGATTGCATCAACTGGTTATAGTTCTTCTCACTCTTGGTGAGAGGAGGAGTCTTCCCGCACTAATACGTGGCAGGATACCAAACCGTAAGTATGCCCTGAACTTAGGGATCAGAAAACGTATGCACTACAGGTGTTCAAAGTAAAGACTGTCATAGAGGTGTTGCATGAAGTGGCAACTGCCCTAATCATTGGTATCACTCCACTTTCAAAAAAGCACAATCTGCTGAGGACTAACATTCAGCTGCAAAGGGTTTCACATCTACAGAATGTCAGATTTTAAAATGAGAGATGTCTGAAAGACTCTAGGTATTAGATAAAGCAATTTCTGCACAACAACCAAAAGAAAGATGGATAAAACATAAAGAGTATGACCAAACAGCAGTCAGTCTCAGCCAGCAGAAGAAATGCCTGGATACCAACATCAGCCAGCAGAAGTAAAGAAATCACCCAATACCAATCTCAAAAAAACCCAACACAATTAGTACAGCATGGAAATAACTTCTACATGATATATCCAATGGATGCAACAGAAAAGTGACAGTGAAGTGGAAGACACTACTACCTGTCTGCTTAGTGTACTAAAACAACATAAGAACTGATGGGAACTGAACTATGCACAGATTGCAGTGAAGGCAATGAAGGTGCTTAGCGTATTTGAAGAATCGGGTGGTTTGTGCATGTGGTTAAGACAACAAGTTTGATGATCATTTTCTGCTTTGTGTGATTCAGTTTCCTTTCCATAAAAGAGCCTGCATAACCACGTTTTTGAAAGATCAGGCTGACATATAAAATACAGACTTAGTATGCCCTGAAGATAAAAGATAATCTTTCCAAATGACACAGAAGTTAGTAAGCAAACTCATAAACGTTAGAATAAGAAAAGATAATTGCATTTCCATTAGGCTAGGATAGATTTTGCTTGACAATTATGAAATTTTTTGGTCTTCAAAATTGGTTTCAAATAATGTAAACATATTTATTAAAAACAATAAATATATTTACCTCAAGCACTTCGCAGTAAACATTTAACCAAGCAGTACTTCTGCCATTATATGTGTTTTACAGGTTTTTAATAAAACCAATCTCCTCAGGAAAGGACAGAAAAGTTGAAAGTGTGCTAGTGTTTTCAAGACCCTCCACTTACTGCTGTGCCTTGAAATTCTCAGTTTTTCAGCATACCAGAACATTCATTCTGGAGCTAAACCAGATGTGCTTACTTTATCCTGCTTTTCACTGTTGTTAGCAGTTCAATTTTAGAGCAAAACAGTAGTGCAAATAGCTATGTTTTCACATCTCTGTATACACATATGAAAAATAGGAGCTTTAGAAAGTCAATGTTGAAAACGTAATATACTGCACTTGTCACATTGGCATCCCAATCCGAAGCCAAGCAAAGCTTTAATGTTGTACACTTACCAAACAGACTGCATACTTTACAACCACGCTTCTGCCTGCTTCCCAGCACGCAGACTGCTGTGACAAAGCCAAGTGGTGACCACCCTACAGGAATCAGAAGCCACTGATTCAATGCTATTTCTAGGCTCTGTTCACCACAAAGGAGTCTTTAACCTGCTCATGAAATACAAAGCAGCTGTGGATAATGTTGTTTCAGACTGCCTCAGTCAATCTTCTCAAGTGGAATGTCTGCTTCTCTTTCCAAAAGACCTTCTGCAGCAGTCTCACCAAACTACAGCAACCACCTCTCCTTCCCCGTCCTGTTCTTCCCACATGAATTTATCTTTGCTCAAATGGTAGTTTCAGCAACACAGAAACAAGTTGTAAATTTGGGCTAAATTATCAAAAAGTGTTTCCTGGAAATCTTTTCAGAATAGATCAGTTTACATCTTGTATGCAGGCTCAGAGTCCTGCATCCAATTCTCCCCTCTGCCGGGGGGATGCAAACCCACTTCTCTCCTATATACCAAGAACGTGTCATTTACTAAGCAGCAGAGTGTTCTGAAGCGGTGTTAGCTCAACCTCCACCAGTGATACACATTCCCATTTACACCTTCAGTAGGCAAGAACAGGACGCGGGAACACTCGTCCTCTGTTACAGCCTACTTGCTTAGGAAGACAGTTGTTCCTTCTCTGTATATTTGCATCACTGACTTCTCTAAAGCATGTTCCATACAGGGGAAAAGCTCTGGGGAAGAGAAGGAAGCCAACATACTTGCTACAGTTTGACAGAAGACCCAGGGGGGAACTGTACGTTCAAAGAACATTCAGTCAAAGAAGAAAACTGGGGTTTTTCCCTCAGGTTTCTAACCACTAAACTACTGATGGAAATAGATGTTACCACAGTCAACTTCTCATTCCCCCTGTACTGTTTTTGTTGAAGTATTTAACAGTGTATTTATAATTTGTCTTTCTGCTAAGAAAAAAAGGATATTTTCTTGTTTTTACTAGGCTAAGAACATTCCTTCTCTCAGGTTTCCAATTCAGCAACCAAACGAAGAAAAACAATTACATGCCTTTTGAGCTTGTATCCAACCTTTTCCATATGGCTAGACTACATGCCTTACTAAATGGAAAGCCAACATAGTGCTGACCTGGACAGCAGCGTAACAGGGAAAATATGTATTTTGTTTCCAAGATTAAAAAATGGTCTTCTCTAGTTTCACATTTTGAAATATGAGCAATAACCTCGTTCTGAATCCCAGTGGCATATCTTTCCTGAAGAAAAGTTTCTATAATACCTTCCCAGTACCATATAACAAATTGAAAATGGGATTTCTCCCCCTTCTTTATGACTAGTTCTAGAGATATATATTCCCGTCAGCCATCAGCTATGAGTGCCTTCAGTTTGTAACTGCTACATTTTTGTGGGCTGAAGCCAGAACTAGTAGTACTTTTGTTTCAGATCAGCATCAAATTCTACAGTGTTCAGTTTTAGCTTAGATTATCTTGCCAATATATCCTTTCAGCTAAAAGGTCTGCAGAGAAGCAGCAGCATTCTGAGGCCTCCTCTGAAGCATGAGGGAAAAAGACTATCAGTGATTAAACCGATGATATACACTCATGCCTTAAACAGTTACAGTGTTTAAAAGGAATTCTCCAATCTTTTACTGAAACATTAATTCATATATGTCAGTGTGTATCATTTTAAGATTCAAGAATATTTGCTGACATACAAAAACAGAAAGCAGCAAAACTTTCCATGGGAGCACTGCCTCAAAAATGCTGCTTTTTTTAATGATCACTAATAAAATATTTTAATGAACCTGTAACAAATATATCCAGATTTTGACAATACACTTTGTTGTTTGTTTCCATTTGCAGGTTTTCTCTATGAACCTACAGATAGATTAAATAGAATATCTGTGCATCAATTTGATTGTCTAAAAGAAAGGTCAGTTGTACAGACACAGAAGCTTCTAGGAAAACTAAGTTTTTAATTACCATGTGGCACACAGTAAACCCATAAAAGCCCAGAAAATCAGTTAAAAGGGTTGTAGGAATGTTCAAATGTAGCAGAACAGTTCAGTAGTAGTATGGTTGCATATAACTTCTTCGGTCAGTTCAAACAGAATCAAGCTAACTATGAGAACACAGATGGTCAAGAGAACACTTTCATATTTAACCATTCTCCTCTTGGAAGACATATCTACTACATAACTCCAAATCAGGAATTAATGGGGTTTTTAACCTTCAAAACTGGTATATGCAATAGAAGGTTATTATTTCAAAAGCCCAAGCTAAATGTGATGATCAAATAAAATTGTTTTTTGTTTGTTTTAAAATGATAATTGGTAAATAAAGAGTTAAACCGATCCATCCACCTATCTACCTACGTATGTATACAAAATTTATACAAGAGCAATGTCTTCTGCTTAACATTACGATTTTATTTTTACACCTATTCCAACTACAAATTAAAACCAAATTACATATTTGCATAAATGTTTTAAGTATTTCTAGCTTGCATGAAAACTGAGACTAGATCTATCAATAGTTCAACTGAGGCCCCACTGAGTAAGTGACAAAAATCATTATAAAGTTCCAAGAGGCAAGCTCCTGATTACATAAAGTTAAAGAAATCTACTTTAAAAACCTCACAGAAAAACTGAAACACTTTTCCTTTTTGAACCCTGCAAAAAGAAGATGAATTTTCATAAAACAATGTGAGAAAGGAGAAAGAAAGCTACACAAAAATATACCAAGTATATAAAAAGATACAGAAATTCCACTGACTGCAGTGATGCTCCCTGATGGCAAGGGAGCCAGCTACTGCAGTCCCCTCAATGTTCTTGCCAAGCTAAGACAATTTTTAGAAAAACAGAAACAAAAGGCATGTTTCAATTCTGGGAATTATTCAAGAGAAGCAAAACGCTAACCCCCTCTCCTTATTATGCTAATTAAAAACATAAAGTAAAAAGACTAGCAGATTAATTAAGTGAAGACCATACGAAAGATTTCTGCAGTTTATCTCTGATTTTTTTTAAACACTTAATACACATCAGTATTTTAAGAGTACTGCTGCACTGGTACTTTAAGAATCTAAGGAACACAGACAAGTAGGTTGGAGATGTCAGCAAAAAATATAATGCAGGTCATCTAAAAATGTCCAAGTAGCTATTACAATAAAAGCTCATATTAAGTATAACATTTTACAGAGAAAGCAGGTACCACAAGAACAGCACGGTATTTCCAGTAAATAGAACATGAAGCATCTTTCCTCTGTCCCACATTAAATTATTTGATCCTATGTAAAGAAGGCTGGTGGTGATTAAGGAATTAAAACAAACCAAAAAAAAGGACACACCAAACTGGAGATAACACAGGCCCTTTGTTTGGGGTTTTTTTGGGTTGGTTTGTGTTTGTTTATTTTTAACATTGGCACTAGTATAAATGCAGGCTCCAAAAATGCATGAAGATGAAAAAGCTAGAAAATAAACATTTCTATTTATAACAAAATGCACTTAGTTACTTGCAACTATAGAAGCCCTGCTTTGAAAGTTGAGCTATTCTGCTTCTGCCATCTGTTTTGAAAGGGAAATAACCATGAATATACCTTTCAGTTTTATTAATATATGGACAAGTAACATACAAGCATGCAATAATGTAATCGTAAGCAGAATCTGACTCAGCAGTTTGTACAACTCCATTGACTGTATGTTAAATATAATATGTACCTTGTGTAATGTTGCTTTAACAGATATGTAGTTTAACAGTAAAACAACATACTTACAAAACTATTTTTAATTTTGACCATAATTGCAAACAGTACAGTAATTTTTAAATTAAAAATACAAGTTTCTTGATAGAATACTCACAGTACAGCTACATTAAAATGCAAAGGGTTATAAGAATGTTGATGTTGAAAGTAGAAAATACACAATGGCTTGATTATGCTATCTGATATGTTAGGAGAAAAAAGGTATGTGCATGCACAGCATTTGAATTTAAATTTTAATTAAATATGGCTCCAATAGGATACTTCAAATTACTGATAAGAAGCAAACTGCTGTTTCCCTTACCTAGATATATTGTTGAAGCTGAGGAAGAGACGTTGGAGACAGGGCAAAGTATCCACATCTTTCTAGAAGAAAAGATAGAGGCATAAATTCAGTAGCTGAAAGTAGCTCTTGAACCTATGTACATTGCCTGATGAAACGTTTTCATTTCTATACGCTGTAACCTCACTGCAACATTGATTTCTGTTGAACATGCAGCTCCATTTCTCCCTAGTGCTGACTGCAAGGGAGTGTTTCAGTGCAGAGATCTACTCTGCAGAACAAGCTGCATCACTTGCAAAGCAAATGATGTTAAAGAAAAGAGGCTAAGGCTGCTGCTGGTTTCTGAACAGGCTTTTGGGAAATAAGCCAAAGTGCTGCCTCAGCATTTAAACCTCAGGATAAACACACTGTAAAAAAAAAAGTTTATTTTGTGACCATGCTGCAATTAGGTTTTTGAAGTGCAATACAGCACTGCAATTAGCACTATCAAACAGCAGTGACTCTTGTGCCAAAGAACAATCTGAAGGACCCTGAAGGACTTACAATTAAAATTTATAAGAAGGAATGAGTTTCCAGAATGAGTAATTGTGAATTTAATATAAGCCACTAAAGACCTTTGCAGAAAATCTCTAAAGAGCAAATAGCTCAAATATTAATACGCTGATACATATCAAGTAAGATCAAACTTCATTTAAGAAATACAAATCCATAATGGCCAGACAGTGCAGTCTGCAGTGATTCACATACCTTTCAGACTGCACAGCTAACCTCTCCAGAGCAAGTCTGCATCTCCTTATCCCACTAAGGACCACACTCCAACTTGCACCCTTTGGACACCAAGCTGTTACTTGGAGCACAGGGAAGTGTCACAGGGCTCACTACCTTGATTTTAGCCACAAAGCAAACAGACAGCCCTTCCTTCCTCCATCTGATTTGTGACATGTCTACACAGCACTCCAGAAACAGAAATAGTTCATTCTACCCAAACAGGTGAAGAGAAAGCAGCTCTAAACAAACCATGTAGCTGCTATTAATGAAACGCTGCACGTGAGCTAACAAGCACTGCCGCGTCACAGCTCTGTAGACAATCAGCAGGGCTTACTAGCTCAGGTCTGCAGTTAGAAAACTCCTGGTTGAGACCTGTTCTGAACCCTCCCAGACCAGACCGTGGTAAGACAGAGTTCACAACAGAACTATATCAGGACATTCCCTCTGTCCCTCAGGCTACTTAGCATCAGTACCCAAAGGGATGGGCGTACATCCGGTGAAGAGAAACACAAAGACATGCACTATAGGGTTGTGCACAGTAATTCTTAAGAAGCAAGGATTTTAATTAATCAAAGAGTTTTGCATTGGAGAACACAAAGTAATTTCCTCTGAAGACAATAAATACCATGATATGTTGCTACCCTGTAAAATATGTTGCAAATCTCACAGGCATGACTACAAATGCCATAGGTGTTGAGGAAGGGGGAGGGGAAGAATAAAAGCCTTCAGCTACCTCTGTTTTGATAGTTATATAGGGCAATGGACATAAAGGGCAGGAGTTCTTTTGTGAAAAGATGCTGAACACCTTGACCAGTCCTCCTTCAAGTCTAAGACCAAGCTGCAGATAACAAAAATTCTAAGCTTTTAATACCTCAAAGCAATCAAGCAGATCCATCTTTCAAAGAAAAATACAGCTTACCTTCCTAACGGCAGACTCCAATTCCCCATGGGATGGAAAGTAAATACACATTCCATAACCCACGGTATGTACAGAGGCACACTTTTAATGCCATAGGAGACCCTTTGTAATCATTTATTCTGTTTGCCATTCTTCAGAATGGTCAGAATCCTCGAAGACGCTTTGAACCCCGCAAGACATGATTCTGCTATAAACAATCCTCAGGACTGCCTTTTTAAATCCTATGGCCTTGGATGAACTAATTTATTCTTACACACATAAGTACATGCACTTCAATATTTCCAGTCTCTAATGAATACCTCAATAACTAAAAATAGGCCCCAAATTGGTTATTTAAGGCCAGTGGATTCTAAGAGATGACCATATGTTTAATTGCTCATACCTGAATTACTCAATACAGTAACTTGCAAGGGGTAGGGAGTTCAATACGGAACCTCATTTTGTTTAACAAATGAGAACATCATCTTTCCTGTACAAGAATGATAAACTTACAGCAGGTGTGTGGAGGGGGAAGGTGAAAAACAAGGACAGTTCAAAAAAAGTGTACTGAAAGTTACTTAAATTATAGTGATTTTATTTCATTATTTGGGGAGAGCAAATTCTTTTAAAACTAAGGTTAGATTCTTTCATTTACAGAAATAACCAAGTTTAAAAAGTTTGATTCATAATGATAGTGTTGTCATAGTAACTGAGTAGCTAAATCAGTTGAAAAACTGAATTAAAGCACAGAAACCAAAGTCTTCTAATGAATTTAACAGTAAAATTTTTCCCCTTAGTGATACATCATAAGTATGTCATGATTAACGTGACACATCCTCACCCACCACAGAGACAACCCTAAGAAAACAGGCTGCCCAGGAAGGAGTTGAGTCACCTTCCCTGGAGATACTTAAAAGACATGTGGATTCGAGACATGGTTTAGTGGTGGTATTAGCAGTGTTAGCCTAACAGTTGGACTTGATGATCTTAAAAGGTCTTTTCCAACCTAAAATACTCTATAAGTCTATAAAACCTAAATCTCATCTTTAAGGAAAGAAATCTAAATCCTTTCCCTCAACTACTCAAGTTCTCCAACAAAAATAAAACAGTATCTTGGATATTTTTTCTATAATGTGATGTGTTTGGATGTGTTTGTCTATAACTTGTGTGTCTGGATTCTCAGTAATATTATAGTGCAGTGGATTCTGCAAGTCAACACAAAAACTAGTGCAGCTTTCATCTTTTCAGGTGTTCCTCCTCAAAAAAATTAAAATGTTTCAGTAAAGAAACAGATGTACATTGTTGTGCCCAGAGAAAAAGACAACACTTATCATTAAGAAAATGATTTTATTTTAGGAAAGACATTTATTTTAGGTTTCAGAAAGCATCACACATCCAAGACTTGCCTTCATATGATTTAAGAATCCTTCTCTAAAGGAAAATGAGTTAATGTCATACTTGGCAAAATCACTATTCAAGCAAAAACAAAACAAAACACCATGCCATTAGAACTTAACAAGGGTTAAAAAAAAACCAAAACAAAACCCAATTAGACAAAATAAAGTACTTCCCTGAGCAGAACATCATCTTCTGAAACCCTGTCTTCGGCCAGGAAAGACTAAAATATTAAACGGAGATATAGCACAGGGTCCAAGCCTGTAACTCACTAATTTAAATTTCATAGTGACTCCCCATATTTTACAACCAAAAGCAAGGAGAAAGTATGAACCTGAGAGGAGTGAAAAGACAGCAGCTACAAGGAAGTAAGAGAATTCTAGGTAACATCCCTGATGTAGAGGGAAGGTACTGTAAGAAATACCTTATTTTTCAAAAGTACAAATGATTCATACATGGAAAGTAGCAGAAATTGGAGAAAGGAAAGGCTTAGCAGCCATAGCAAACGAAGAACTAAAAGAATTATAAGGGCCAGAAAAATATGCCTATTTAAGTAGACTTAGTTCATTATCTTAAAAAGGTGTATATTCAAATAATCCACATGCCATACCTAAACTACAACTCAAACTGCAAAGTGAAAAGCTTTGTATTTTAGAACAAAAAAGACTTACACTGCTAAGTTAAAGCTTCAATTGAGAAATTCACTTTTAATATCAATACCTATTTTCTCTGCATTTGCCTCAAATATTCATAAAGAGTTGAAATTTAAGATGGTTTTGCTGCTTAGTTAAGCGACAGAAATTGAGAGGGTTATGTTTCTAGGAAGCAAGCTTGTAGGGAAGAAAATTCTAAATTTTGTATGATAGAACCACAAAGTTGCTTCAGAATCTTTTATCATGTCCCCCCTGGAGAACCACCACGAGCTATCAAGATTTGAATCACTGAAAGTCACCACCTTTAAACAAAGTAACACCAAACAGAATTGCTGTTTGTTTAGGTTGTAACTATTGCAGGAGAACAGGATAAGCAACACAATACGGAAAAACACAAAATTCACAAATCTGAAAGTGCATGCTGATATGGTTTAAACAAGTTAGAGCAGTAGTACATTTTGTTAAAAATAAAGAAAAAAGAAAAAAGAAACTCAAAAGAAGATAGAAAGACACGAGTTTTGTTCCTTACTATAGCAGAGACTTGGTTATGACGCAGGTTGAGCTCTGCGAGTGAATCCAGTCCGTTCAGGTTTTCTACAATTGTTAGTAGGTTTCTGGCAAGGTTTAACACTCTCAGTTCACTCAAATGACTGATGTTTTCAATTTTAGTAATCTGTGAAAAGAGGTGTAATTATAAACATGCATACTGTGTTTTATATAGATATACAATAGATACAAGTGGCACGTACATTTTTTAAAACATGAACAATCAGCCTAATACAACGGTGTACTCCTTGGGTATTTTTCTAAACCATGATAATCGTGTCAGAAATTGCTGAAAACCAGTTACAGTCTGTTAAAGATTAAGTACTAGTATTCACTTTACTATCATCTTGCTAGTTATACTGCAGTAACATCAATCAACACCTCCTTCCTTACCATCAGAAATTTGGTTATTCTAACCTCAAAGACACTGTAAAACTAAGATAACCTTAATGATGTCACAGTACACCAAAATAGGGGAGTTCCATGCAGTCGATCCTTAACTTCTCTGCAAAGGCACTCAAACACATATCCAAATCTCCTGGTTCCTATGCTACAAGAACATGTAGCATCCTATCTCCCTCCCGTCACAGAACTCTGCACCAACTTCCCTTCATGCCTCTGAAAAAGCCAGCAGCAGCGTTCACAGCACTGTGCGCAGGAGCTCCACGGAGACTTTCCAGCAGGTCATGATGACAGGAACCTGCTGTGACTCAGGGACAAGGAGCAGCCATAGCCCACTGGAGAAGTAAGCAATTATTCCAAAATTGGAATTTGTCAGGAAGTTTTACAAGCAGGTAATTGCTGGAATCAGTAAGACATACTCAAAAATTAGAAAAGAAAGCAGCAGCATCCTTAGTTTAGATACGCAGCACATTTGCTTGACAGTCCCCAGCACTTCTTGAGCAACTCATGGCTCCCTGTGATTAGAAAGTGGAGGGATCAAACAAAGCGACTAAACTACAATAAACAGGCAGCTGCCCAAGGTTTGTTATTATATTTAATACCTTAAAGATTCAGGTGATATTGACCCCAAAATTTTTTTTAATCAATTCAGTAAAAAAGCTACTGTTCCTTAATTTTATTTCTCACTTCTAGAAATGCAACCATGTTTTAAAAAGGCAATTTTTTCTCTGCTGACACAATCTGGGTTCATTTTCTGCTACTTATATTTCTCAGAGTGATCCACTCAAGGATCTCTATCCAGATATTTACTTCTCATAACAGTCTGGGATCTGTCCTCCAGCATCTAATCCACACGTTTATGCAGGACCGGCATACAGCAACGCATCATGGAGCAGACAAGGTCCTGCCAACTGCGCAGGGGGATATTCCTATCAGTCTTACTGAAACCCATGCTATACGGCAGGAGGGCGGCAGCAGGTTTTCTGCAGAAAAAGACTTCAGCCTTGGGCCACGTGTGGCTGTGCACCACGCAATATGGATTCCCTTCCCATCAGAACGATCATCTGCTGGAGCACTGTAAGCTCCCCCCAATGCCCATGTGATATTCCTGCTCAAAGCTGCCAACCTCAGGTAGATGCAGGCAAGCAAGATCACAACGGGTGTCGCACACCTTCCCAGCAATAATGAACTTTCTGATGCCTCAGACCAGTACAAATCTGGCCGTGCCAATTTCCAGAAAGTGTCTAGCAGCTCCTGGGAGAAGAGGTAAGGTAGCTGTTACTTAACAGTTGGAGAACAAACCTTGGTATTTTTCATACATACACACATGTACCTACACATGTATGTATATATTTATAAGTCTGTGACATATGACTTGAATAGGCTGCTATAAAAAGCATTTCAGCAATTTTTCCATTAAAAAGCATACAAAAGTAAATGGCAAAAACAATCTTAAAGCAGGTTTTTGATTCAACTGCTAATTAAACTACTATGCCTCTTCCATTTGTGTATTATATGCAGAAAATAAGAAATTATCAGCACACAAAAATGTTACAGCAAAGGGAACAGAAAATATCACTTTGGAGAACAATATGCTTAGACTGAAAGACCTGTAAAAGCAAAGCCAAGAGCAGATGGTTGGCACGAAGAGCACAGACCTCTGCAGATGCCTGCTTCGCTAGAATTATAGCGTGCCGCAAGGCAGAACACGGATCCTGGCATTTTACGGCAACGGCAAGAGAAAGACTTCAGCGCCAATGCAGAGAGATACTCTTCATCACTCCGCTGAGTTTTAAGCTCAGCTCTACCAGATTTTTTGTCTCAGTTGTGCAGGCATATCTGAAGGTACACCACCTTTTAGTATGTACTATCAGGTGCCGATTTGATAACGAGCAGATATCACCTCTTTTTAGATGACTCAGATATTATTTGTTTTACTAAAAAAAGATATATATATCTGACTGTTTTCTATTAATTATAAATAAAGGATTATTCTTAACCATTTCGGTTGCTTTTTCAAATACGTAAGAAAGAACTTACTTGTGAACACTTAACAAAACCCCTACTCTACTTCCTTGTTTGTTTTTATTTTTGAATATTTAGCTAAAAATAGATTTTTATTTCAGAAGAGATAGTTATGCACCACATAAATCACTCATCAATAATCAAACTGCACAGAAGTTGCATCTTTTAACCCGCACTCACAAGATTGAGAAGTCCATGTGTGAAAAATCAAGTTGCCTTTTTTTTTTCTTTTACTTGTATCCTCAGACTTTTGGCAAGGAAAATGCTTTACAGAGTTAAACAGACAACAGAAGATAACTCTAATGACCTTCTAAATATTTACACATTATAGAACAAATTTAATTCTAAATAAAGTTAGTGTGAAATTCCAGTTCAACCTGACTCAACTGTAACACATCAGTTCACTAAAAGACAAAAGTCCATTTTAACCCTACCTAAAATAAAAAGGTATTGAGGAAATTTACATGGAACATAAATCATTTATACTATTTACCTTGACAGCAAGGATCAAGCCACCAACCAGCATTCTCAACATAAACTATTCAGGGTGCTTGGAAGCCCACTAATTAGAAATTAAATGTTTAGCTCAAAATTAAATATAAGTTGTAGTGCATTTAATGTACCACACACACAGTCATGTGCAGAGCGTCTGAATGATTTGACATTATATGTCCATATTGGCATGTTAATAGCCACAGAGTCTCTACATCAAAATTTAATTACATGTTATTAAGATGTTATATTTTTTTACAGATTTGTACTGGGCAATATTAAAATCAAGAGCCTTACTAAATCACTATGAAAGCAGGCAAAGAGTAGTACTATGACAAGGGAGTTCATATTTTGTCTTTTTTGTGAAGTGTAGGCACTGAGTGAGCAAGGGATTACATTGGTTTGGGGTTGGGGTTTTTTAACCTTCTTTTGGATATTTATTATATGAAGGAATTTTCTTTAATTAGTAATGCTTTTAAAAGCTTGATTTGGAAAAGAAAGAAATCATGTAAGATCTATCATTAAGCACTGTGGAATACTCTACCTCAATGTTTAGAGCACATCCAGTTCCTGGTACATTTCTGACTTGGGCAGGAGAAGTCTCAAGGTTTAGACCAAATCATATTATCCCAAAAAAAACCCAGGACCCAAATAAGTCAAAATATTTTCCCAAAAGTGAACAAAAATGAGTTTTTCCTCCTTCTGTTTTTCCTCACCTCCAACCTCTTGGAAACATTCCAGTCTCAGTAGTTTCACAATCTGCATTCCATCTATGGGATCGATTTACACCCCAAGAGAGAGGGAAGGAGGGACGAAGACTAAAACAGGAATCTAGCTTTCTTCTTAACTGCTACTACACCATGAACGTTAACAAAAGCCTACAATTCCTAGCTAGGCTCTAACATAATTTTTGAAAAATAAGATTAACAACATTGATACTCTGGCCATATCCTATCTGAGTATTTATATTCTGCATCTACTGACTGACTGCGAGATTTCTTATTTACAAGTACTGCATACAGTGAGAGTTAACATTTTTTGTTAGTCTAATGCATTTTAACACCTTTACTATAATTTATCTACTAGATTTAATTGTTAAATAATCTTCTGGGATCAGAGGTGACATGAGAGATACTGCACATTGTTAGCAGTAGCTCTGAACACCAAAAAAATTAAAATCAGTGCAAGGACCCTAGAATATTCCCATATAAACTACTGAAGTAGGAATGAATACTATTTGGGCAGATATTATTTCACAGATATTACACATAAGATATTTTAGTATTTCACTGTACATACGTCCTATAACGTATACAGAACACCAAAGGGAAAAAAACGGTAGTTAAAAGAGTAATATGTTTTTCTTGCCAGATATGTGAGCACCTTCAGTGTCCTCAGAAAGAGCTGTGGAATATCCCATTCACTGAAGAGTCAGTCTGGTAAAATGACTTGCCAAAGGCACCAGGAGGATTTACTGGATTTTACTATATCTTGCTACATTGAATTTTATGGGTTTTATTTAATGACATCAGAGAAGCCAAATCATGAAAATAAAGACTATGGAAAAACTCTGTTTCGTATCACAACTCAGTTAGAAGCAGTAATACTACTGCATCAATTTATATTCCAGAGTATATTGTAGTAATAATATTATGGTTGCCAGGCAATACCATTTAAATGGTACCATTTCACATATATGACTCTTCTTGCCTACTGAAGAGGCTACAGGCATGTTAAATCACCTCCTGGAATGGTCTGTCTGACTACAGGGGAAAGCTAGTACCACCAGAAGCACTGAATGCAAGTTAACTCATCTCCCAGTTAGCTAGTCCTCTGCACTGATGAGGACTGCTCACCAGACAGTCTCCCCTTTACAGCAGAGACTCCACCAGAGCCCCGACATCCTTTGGTCCATCACTTTCCCAGGGACTGAGGTGAAGCTGTCTGGTTCCATAGCATCTGACATACACTCATTTACGGCTCACCCCTGTTTTAGGCCAACTACAGTCCATGCAACAACGCGTTTACTGAGCAGACAGCATCCAGGCAAAAATTCCATCCAAGCTTTGGCTTATCAATAGCTTTCTTGAAAGAATCTACAGTTTCTTCCTGCAGAGTACCAAAACCCCTCCTAGTAACTTAACTACAACGACAGGTTTTGTAATAAGATAACATTTTCTTCAAAAACACAAAGGTAAGTTTTTAAATTACTACAATCAAAAAAGCAAATGCAAAGCCAAGTGGGCACATCTGAGCAGTGCCTTTAGCAACATGAATTTTGCACTGTGGCACAGGAATATCACATTAAGAAAATCCTGAAAATATTCCTGGCAACAGTATACAGATGATACCCCAGACAGTTGGGTTTTCTAGAAAATAGCTTTTTATTATATCCAGCGCTCTCGTAATACGCCTTGCTGCTTCTGTCACACACATTAAACTACAGTCTCCCTCTTACATGTACTACAGCTAAAAGTCATGCACCACTTGAAACGACTGCTTTGTCTGAAAGTGAGGAAACTGAAGAGACATGAAGTGACTTAAGTCCATTCAGAAGCACGAGTCAATCAAGAGCTTGGACCCATCCTGCCTTTTCCCTTACAAATTTAAAGACTTCTACAGATATGTAAGGGATCTCATTTAGTAAGATCGCCAATAGTAGACACAACAATCAGTAGGACCTTAAATTCTCCTGTGAATTTAAGGCTGTGTCACTCCACCACAACTACTTATGCTAGATTACTGCTCTGTAGACGTGAGTGCTATTATATTTAGTTGACTCAGCATTTTAATGATGAACTTTCTGAAAGTACAATGCTGAAAATACAAGAGAGTAGATATCAAGGTTCGAAATAACACAATACCACCTTTTATTGATTTACTGATTTCTGTGACCTCAAGAGGGGCAACATTTGCTACCAGTTCCCTTCAAAAAGCAATGGTTTGGTAAAATACCCAGGAAACACATGATGTCTACACAGGAAATGTAAATAATCAAGTTATTGTACTGTACCTGATTTCCATGAAGATCTAAAACATCAAGATGTTTTAGGTTCTCCAGATTTGAGATCTTCTTTATTCTGAAAGATTTCAGTTATGACAAAAATCATTTTTCACATTAGATATATTAGCTGGAAAATGAAAGATAATTTTTTTTTTTTTTACATTGTTCAGGACTTGGGTTTTTTCTGTTACTCTTGGTAGGCAAGAACAAATGGCTATGTTATAAAAACTATGTCCTAGACTGTCACCTTCCTTTCTGACGGACAACGCAATAGCAGCAGTATGTACATGGCTCTTCTAGGAAGAGGAAAAAGGGGAAGAATACTTGCACTACTAGAAAACAAAGTCAACAACCAACCTATCCAAGTGCCTAAATAATAAAAACCCCACATTATTACTGGCAAATAACAGTTGAAAGAAATAGTATAGTGACACAGGCTTTTGAGAACTTGTTAGGAGAACAGCAAATTAAAAAAAACCCTAAAGAGCCACTGGCCCTTTCTAGACAATATAGATCTCTAGATTTAGCAGTACTTCACCTCCTGTACAACTTCGTCCTGACCTACCTTCTCACACTCCAAACCTAGGTTATTCTATACTCAACAGCATCATCTACTGGCTGATGGTAAACATCACATGTTACACACTTGCTTCAAGAATAATCAAAGATCACATACAGATCAAGCTGAAAACAAGTTGCTAGCAGCTATATCTGACTTGGGATCCTTTATGAGCATGTCTTGTCCTAACTACCTCCAAACCACACTATTACATAAACAAACCCTACAGCATTCAATGTAGTTATGATTTGGAAAATAATTCCTTAAAGCACCTTCAAGTTATTGTTCCCATGTCCGAATATGTTGCTATAAACAAAATTAATTTCTACAGGTGAGATTTTTAATATAAAAGCTATAAGCTCTAGTAACATACTGCACTATTTAAAGTTGTCAGTTTTGAATACAGGCTGATTTATGAGATGCATTCTTTGTAATCTGCACATTTTTCCTTTCCTGAATATAAAAAAAATAAGGAAACTGAACAAAAGGAGAGCACAATCTTTCCACGTGTGAGCAATTCCACAGATATTTCTGTTACATTATTAGAATTAAAAGGGTACAGGATTTGAAGTGTATTTTTACAAAGTAATACAACTAGCAAGTTGTATCTCCCAACAGAATAGAATCAATAAATAAGCAATAAAATCCATGATACAGCTGTCTGATTATTTTTTCCCAGATAATACATGAGGCAGAAATAGAAATACTTTGTAGAGGTTATAAAGAATCAATGAATACTTTAAGTGACATGAAAAAGATACTCCATAACTCACACAAATCTAAGAGCCAATCAGAACACAATATTAAATGGAAACACATAACACACTTCAGGACTATTGCTAAAATTTACCTAAGAAATTAACTTTCCGAAAAACATTATGAGCAAAACCCACGTGCTTCCTCAGTGGGATCCCTAACACGTAACTATTGTTAGGGACCAGCTCACTGGTCTCACAGCCAACACGACAATCTGAAAACTCCGTGAGTAACAGAGACAACAGTCAAGTCAGACAGAGTAACAGGTCACAGCTGTTACACCATAAAGAAGTGGGGTGCTTAAAGTTAGTTTTATTATTTTTACCTGTTCTTTCCCAACAGAAGGACTCTTAGGGACCTCAGAGTTGAAAGCCCGCTTATTTCCTCTATCTGATTATCGTATAAATCTAAGAAAACAAGATGCTGCAGATTCGAAATATTTTGGATCCGGGTTATAAAGTTATGCTGGAAATTCAAAAGGCGAAGGTGATCTTCCCCATCAATAACTGGGCACACTGTCAGCTTTTGCCTGGAAGTAAAAAGAAACAAAACAACTAAGTATACAAATATAAGTAACAAATTAGTAACCCACCTTCTACTCACCCACTCTGACTAAGCTGAGGAAAGTATATTATATTGATTAAGGTAATTAGCTTTGTTAATTAAGCTCTGTAAACAAAGCAGTAACTCCTTACTATTAAAAAAAAAAATCAGCATGAAAATATAGCAGTAACTATTCCAAAATTCACTGAAAGTCTGTCCTCTTAATCAGAGATTTGCTTGTTACACGGAAACTACATGGAAGTTGTGTTGTGACCACATTAAAGTCTCAGACACAGCCTACCAATTTCTTAAGTTGTTTCACCAGATACCACATAAGCAGACTGTTTATATCAAAATTCTAAGTGTTCTATGGCCATGCAATTTTTCTTTGGTATATGAAACTTTACATTTGAAATATTAACACATGAAATAAGTGTTTACATGGAAAGTAAAAATATATATGATACACTGCAGAAAATGGCTACTGTTATTTTAGGATTATTCCAGGAATCCTACTGACCTGGCAAAACTTTTTGGACCACATGAACACCCACAAGAAAAAACAAACAGTTGCAATTAAATGTCTTTCAGATAAAACTTCACTTTTGTGTCCTGCTTAGGGAAGTTAAAAAAAAAGGCCATTCTACAGTTAACGCATCAGATGAGAACTAATGGAGACACAGACTCTTTCTATAGATTATGTGCATGGCCTTGCATCCAAATCTTAAGCTAGGTCCTTAGTTTACAAGGAAAAGCCCTAAGTGCCTTGGATGACTGCTGTACGGATAAATTCCTCACAAGAATGCTCATACAGAACCCCTCTATGTGGCAGCTGTTCTCTCAAAACCACATACACAAAACCCAACCAAACCCACCACTCATACCACTGCCCACTGACATTCCCGGGATGCTCATCACTTTGGGCCGTCACACACAGGAGTTGCAAGCTCTGGTGTGCACACTCCATAGCCTTCTCACCTTTCCAGGGTAAGTCTGTCAGAGTTCAGTATCTTTTCTTCAGCAGTACGTTGCAATACAGGAAATGTTGTTAATGAACTGCTCCCAAAGCTTGTGTTATCTATCAAAAAATCATACAGAGAATGTAGCAACTACTTGTAAAAGCATTTAATTTACTACAGATCATAAAAGCAGAATTTTCTCTCTTTTCAGAAGTTAAGAATTTCACAGTACATGAAAGTGCATTTTGCCTCCATTCAATACTTCAGTTTTCTTTCTTGGCAATTTTTTGTTTACAGCCATAACCCTCTACATCCTCTTTCCAAAGTACCTCCACTTGTTTTGTTTCTGAGAGATTTTTAACAGCAATTGGTTATAAGCAGATATCTTGCAGATACTCTGGTTTTGATAGAATTACCCAATGATGTTTTAAGGCAAGGTTGTATAATTGTTTCCCAATTTCAGTATCTGAACTTAAAGAAGATGTTATCTAACTTCAGATGAATTTTAAAGACACAGATTGTATGTTATCAGAACTAGAAACTAGGGCTCCAAAACATTCTAACAGTCCCACAGAAACCACAAACACAAAGCCTTTTAAAGGTAAGTGCATGCAATACCTAGTAAGCACTGGTATTATATTTCACTCCATTATCAAGAAAGAAACAGGCAGCCCTTTAAAATATATTTACAGAGCTATTCATTTTTACTCATTTTATTAACATAAGGGGGAAGAGGGAGGATGACTAAAAATACCTGCTAAATAAATCAACAAATGTGTTCTGCAGGCTTTGACTTATCTGGAAAACAATCCACTGAAAAATATGGGTCAAAAATAGATCACTGTGCATGCCTACTGCTACAAGAATATAGGTTCAACTTCTATGTGTTTGCCCTTATTTTTTTTCCTTCCTTCAAATAAATCAAATACATTAATGGGAAAACTATTAATGCTCCAATAAACAAAGATTAATTGCTTTACTACTATAGAGAGTGAGTCCACTGTTGTCTAAACTATGCCATCAGAAGAGACACCTAGGTAAGTAAAATAACTTGTGTGTGTGAATCTTTTCAGTGCTACTCTATCACTAGATACTCTACCTCAGTGTAGCAACCAACATTCTCTATGTATCCTTCAAAGTGAAGTGGAAAAAAAAAAAAACCCACATTCAGACCAAAAAAATTTCAATTAACATTGTTGCGAAATATTAAATTAGTTGTGTCTCAGTCTTTTAAGCCAACAAATGTAAGACCAGAAACTTAAAAATTGTTCTGACCCATGCCATCATGACAGTACGGTGACTTTTTTTGGTTTAATATCATCCTCCTAAGGACATGTAAAAGATCCCTATTACTGCCATTTTGTTGAAGAAAGGTATATAAAAAGCCTATATTTAAATGCCTATATTATATTTTGGAAATGCAGTGGCTTCCTGACAATGATCTATTGAACTCCCTTAATACCCAAAGGGAACAGTTGGCACCACTTGCTGTTCAGTCAGGTATTTCCCTGTTACCTGAAGCATGTGAACTAATATTGTGGCTGCTTTGTCGGGACCTGGACTTTGTAGGTGTGTGAATAGAAGAGTCGCCAAATCCTGATAAAGAACCTGTGTTCTGCTTCAACTCCAAACCAGAAAGTTCCGTCAGACTGGATGGTACTGGAAGATATATCTGCTTATTACGCACCAAAGGACTCAATACTCTTTGGTCTCCTGTGGGGGGAACAAAACAAGAATTTACCCTATAATAAATCGCACAATATCCCTAAAAATCAACCTATTCTGAACAGCTGTGGACCTTTTATTTTTTTGTCAAAATAGGTAAAGAACTGCCATAATAATGAAACTCATCTCCTATCCTAACCAATCAACTGTTTTTATATGACAGGCAACCAGCAGCAAGAAGTGTGGCAAGAAATGTGTTTCAAGGCTTCTCCATAGTTAGCAGTGGTTATCACCACGTATCTTGTTTTTCAGAGGCAAAAGCACACAAGTGCAATATGAAAACTCTCCATATCAGGGTTCTGAAGTAGAAATTAATTTTGTCTAAATACATTGAAGTGTTAAACATCCAATATAAGGTTACCACAGAAAATTGCATTTCGTCTGAGGCATGGCGCATAGTAGAGCACTTGATAGACTGTGGGTTTGTAGGTATAAGAAAGGATGTTCTTCCATGGATGGAACAAGGGGCAAAAAGTGATGGCAAAATCCACCTGTGCTAGGCAGTAGAAGGATCGCAGGTTCAGGTTGTGATGCAGCAGTAATTACACTGAATTACTGTAGCCAGTTAGGAAAAAGCTGTCACTCTTACACGTGCCAACCATAATACTGCCCTACTTTACTGTTCTATTAATAAAAGAGATACAAAAGAAACAATCCAAATCCTAGTGATTATCACCTTGCCTTCCTGAATAGTTCTTTTCCAGATCATGCTGCAGAAGCCTATTGTGGAAAGATGACTGTTCTTTGTTGATTCTGAATTCAAACTGTAACACAATATGTAAGACAAATGTTAAAGTTTTCAAATGCAAATAACATTTTTACAGAAACACAACCTTAGTAACAACTACAGTTTTCAGGAAACTCTGCAAGTGCTTTAAAGAAATTAAATAATTACTTCAATTAAAAAACCCCTATTCATTCTATTCAATACTATGACTAAAATTTCACTTTTGGAAACCAAAGTGAAAATACACTTTACCAGCACATTCATCTGCAGTTGACTAAATAAGGAAAAAACAAAAACCCCAGCCACTGAAGAAGTACAGATGGAAGTGTAAGCAATCATACACACATAAAGTTTATACCAGGCTATAGTACATCCTCACAGTTTTACTACATGCCTCATTAATAGGATGAGATAAATTGCCAACAGATTCTCATATGCATCAGATATTATTAAACATATTACTTCCGAAAAGGCAATTCCTGTCAGAAACCATACAAATTTAGCTGCACCATACACCTGCATTAACTAATTAACTATTAATGAAAAGGAGATAATTACTGGTTTGCTTTTATCTGGTATTGAGGAGGTGTGGATAACCAGCTGAAGGCCACAATTATTAACCTGTAAGTTGAAAGAAAAAGGAGTATTACATTTTTCAAAAATGCCTATTAACACAAAACGCCGAATGCGACTTTTAATACATAAAGCTATCTTCCACAGAAAAATCTACCAAGAAAGGAACTAATTTGTGGAACTATTATGAAGAACACATCACAGCACTAACAGGAAGCAATTTATAGTTTTTAAAAATCCCACTGCTCTTGGTTTTAAAAACACACCGAAAGCATGACTTCCATGGGGATGCTCTCCTCACTGGAAAGAAAACAGGTGCTTCCACCGTGGCATGAGAGCTGATTTTTGTCAGGTAAAACGCGCTGGTATTTTAACTAGATTTATGACCAAACACTGCCCCTACCTGCTAAATAACCAAGACGTTCGGCAGAACGACTGAACCAAACGGATCACAGATCTATTCCCAGGCACGTAGCAGGAGGCATCCGCGCCCAAGGCCCTCGGCCCCTCTGCCCAGCGCGGCGGGTCCCGCTCGGCCCCT
>NW_010268340.1:0-5222 GCF_000690775.1 Eurypyga helias
AATAATATTTAATGGAAATAACAATAATTATTAGTGTAGTATGTAACAAAAAGGAAAAGAACGCTCATCAGCTGCAAACCAGCACTCATCCAGTTTCTGACCAGTGAGAGAGAGTCCCCTGGCCAACTCCTCCCATTTTATATAGTAAGCATGATGTTTTATGGCATTAAATGTCCTTTTGGTTAGCTTGGGTCAGCTGTCCTGGCTGTGTCCCCTCTCAGCCTTTTGCGGAGAAGAAGCTGGAAACAGAGGTGCAGTATCAGAAATTGAAAAAGTTCTTGACTTAATTTAAACATTGTTTGGCAACAACTAAAACCAATAGTTTGTTATCAATGTTCTTCTCAGCACAAATACAAAACGTCCTCATACTAGCTACTGTGAAGAAAATTGACTCTATCCCATCCCAGCCAAGCACAGTAGTGTTATAGAATAGATAATATCTTTTATTAGAAAAACTTGGAGTAAAGGATTTGGGGTATACAGTTGTTATACTAAAAGGTAGATAATAATACAAAAAGGTAGATAGTAATTAGTGTTGCATATTTACCTCATAGCCTCCTTTTTTTGTCATAGTAGGTCAAACTACTGATATATTTATAAAACATTTAGAAAATTTTCAAGTTTTGAAATGGTGAAGCACCTGCTAGAAGACAAAAAATGCTCACAATCAGTAATAATAACTGTTGCAATCATACTAAAATACAAAAAATAAAAAATATTTATTTCACTTAATACATTACAGAGATACCAATGTGCTTGTTTGCCTGGATGGGAAGGAACATTTTGTGAATATGAATCAAATGAATGTAATTCAGAGCCTTGTAAAAACAATGGCACCTGCATGGATCTTTTCAACAGCTATCGGTAAGTGTTGCTGCTTCTCACTATGTGATGATGTTCCAGGAATAACAGACTTACGTATCCAATTATTCTTTCATTTCTCAGCTTGGGGAATGGGATGTTACTGCACAAATAGACAAGCAAACAACTTGTGTCATGGATACACTGCTTCACTGCATATTCGTTTCAAGTCAGCAGACATAATTAATTGTAGATGGAAAATTAAAAAAATCATCAATTCAAAACACTTAACAAGTAATCTAGTCTGGAACTGATTTTGTCAAAGAAAATATAGGGTCTCTTTTTGTCACATGTGCTCCGTAAGCACAGGAGATGTTTTAAGAGAAAAAAGTAGTGGGAGTGGACCTCGTTGTACAATCTTAGATGAAGAGATTGTATCATTGCTGCCACCCTGTGGTTTAACAGGACAGCAAAAGAGTAATATGAAATTTACAGCCACGCTGGGAGTGAGCATGAGGACCTGACACCGTGTTATTTTTAACTCAAACCCCAATCTTTATTTCATGCATGCATTTATGATTTTGTTTCAGTAATATGAGGATAAGGAATCCATAAACAATCTAGCAATCAGTTTCTGCTATTTGTAGCCAAGGTTTACCTATATTATGATGTCAGTACTGTAACAGTCTCGTATGTGAATGTAAATAGATGCATCTTAATAGGTACTGATATACCTGCATAAAGAACACAGTGTGATGACTGTATGCAGTACACAGTCTAGTTGTTGTGCCCTGATTACATTCCTGGTAATATAGACTATATTATACAGAAAGATAACCCAACACAAACAAACAGTTGAAAACAGACGAACAATTCCACAAAGAGTCAAAGATGAATTTAACTAAGTTAAATAATATAACATAACGTAATGTAACATAACATAGCGTAGCATAACATAATTGTTTGCATTAGCTTCTGTTTAGAATACAGCTGAAATACTTTGCGTTATCCTAGAGCTGTATTTTTATATGATATTAGATGTGTTATATTGGTAAAAAAATACTCTGCAATAACAGAAAGAGTCTAATGAAGTTGAGAAAAATGTGTTAAAATATTTGTAATGGATTTTTTCACTTTTTAAAGTCTGTTGGGACATAAACCAACTTGTTAAAGACAAATTAATTTCATTTTTGTAGCTCTTATTTTTGTGAAGATTGTAGTTCTTTTTAGTCTACTAACAAAATAATTTTATAGCTGTTTATGTCTGATTAGCTGTTACATTATGGCAATTTGAATTCTTACATGATATAATGTTTTGTATAGGCAAATGTATAGTTCCACCATGCTCAAGGACAATTCTAGGTGCATGAAAATTCTGCAGCCATGTATCATTTTATGTTCTTACATATTACAATATTTTTCAGCCTCTGGAAGCATTAATTATACTGCAAAAGGTAACATGGGTTCTCCTGATATTATTCATGGCTGGGTCAACTACATATGAGCAATCCAAGGACTTCCTTTCATTTAACATGAGAAAAAAATGCTGAAAAAGTACTTTTTCTGCATTTGGCAAATCCTGAACTGTTACAGAAAATGTTTACAGGAGAATTGGTTTGAACTGTAAGCACCACACGTATTTTTCCTCAAAGCTATTTGTCCTAATTCACATAACAAAGCAGAAAAATTAGATGTAACAGTGAAGCTAAAAAACACAACTTCTTCAAAGATACCTGTAGTTGAAAGTGGGAGTCTTAAGACCTAGCACCCACAAGGCAAATGAGTCTAGACCAATGTTTTTGTTGAATAATCTAGAGCAATTTCCTTTCCACTATTAGAGTTGTCCTAGTTTCATATTCACAGATGTTAAAGGAGACTGGTTTTTTTCACAATTGCTTAATTTCTATTATGTTAAAAGTCTTGGTTTCTATTGCCCCTTTTAACACTTTTCAAAACTGCAACAAGACAAACTGTGCATCTCAGGGAAGCTAAGCAGTGACAGTGACTAATACCTGATCCTGAGGAGATCCAGTCATATCTTTAAAATTAAATGTAGTCTTTAGAACAGGATAACTGGATTCTAATAGCCTAATAGAAAAAGTCATTGGCATTCTTGAGCTGTATCTAGGCAATGTTTTGGACAAGCACTAGCTGGTCTGGACCAAAGTCAGGCCAGGAACTGCTTTGAGAATGCAACAGTGATAGACAATGCAGTTTCCTTGCTTGAGGCAATGTTCTGGCACTGTTTATTTTCCTTATGCAAGTTTAGCTGCTGGAAATGATATTCAGAATTTTCTGAATTTCTTTGAAGTTGGCCACATCACCGTTGATACTTGATATCATTTCTAACTTAAATTATTGTGAAGGATAAATAACACAGCTTTCTTGTATGCCTTTGATAATACTCGTTAGCTTATTTTCTCTTAATATTTGCAGTTCCATCTGAAAATATCAGTTCTGGAAAAGCTAGATAATTTATTGTACAACAACATAAAAATATATTTTTGTATAGAAAAAAGCAGAAAAGAATATAATACAAAGGGAAATATTTTTGTACTATTTCAAATCTGTAATAATGATAATAATACAAAACATAATTACTAATTAAAATTTTCTCTTCTAAGTTCATCTGGTGCTATTAATTTTTGAATTTTTATATGAAATCTTGCTGCCAAAACTGAAGGATAAAAAAATAAAATAAATCCATCTCATTTGTATATTTTTATTTTAAAAATCAGATTAAGAATTTTAGACTAAGAAAGGTTTTGAATCAGTAGTTAAGTTTGAATTGTTAGATGTTAATACTTTGTTATATAATTCCTGTTTCATTCCAGTTAATTTTTGTTCAGCTGGTAAACTAAAAATTTATTTGTCTCCCTTCTCACTTTTCAGTTCTGCACATGGCATAGCAAAGAAATTAATTTAGAATAGTTTCATGCAGATATTTCCAGTACCCGGTGAACCTCACTCTAATTCTCACGATAGCATAATCTCTCATATTATGTCTCTGAACATTTATAAACAGATGCATCTATTATCAGCCGAACTCCCTATTTTTCCTCTATCCTATCTCCTGATACTGCTGAGGTTTTGCCCTAATAACATCAAACCCTAATTAAAGCCCTTGTGTCTCCTTTGCAGTTACCAGCTTAAAGGGAAACTTTAAGTGAAAATCTCTTCAACCCTTCTTGCAAAATAATAGGCAACATAGTTTCATGGATGAATGGATGTTTCTAATGATGTAGAATAGTTTGAAACTCAGCTTTAAACATGACGTTAAAACTTTCTCCATTAACCACGCACCTTTCCAAACTATTCAGTACTTTCTCTATATCCACCTTGAACCCCACAGATTTGCTATTTGCTGTTTTGTCAGTATTCATTATTGAGGTTGTTATAAGGAATAAAGATGGTGTGTTGCTGCTTTTCTTTTTTTACAACATACAAATTATCCATAACACACAGGAAATTATCCTTATTTATATTTCCTTATTCCATCTATTGATCTTATATTCTTTCTAAGAGTTTTAGTGTTTGCTTCAGTAGAGTACAGGGAAGTTATCCTTTTCAGCAATTGAATCCATCAACTAAGATGCAATTTTGTAAACTCTATGTAAACTGAAATGCAGTTCTATTTTTGTACCTGTAGTTTATACTTTTTCCTATTTTTTACTACTTTTTTTTTTACATTTTCCTTTTTGAAAAAGAAAAATTAAAATTACAAAACCCCAAACAGAATAGTCATCCTTAAAATATCTTTACTGAGTGATTGAGACCCATGCTGCCTGTGTTAGTCAGTCTAAGAGTGAGAGTCTTTAGCACGAGAGCTTTATCCAGGATCTCTATTCCCTATGATTTTACTATGAAGTATAAATTCATTTCATTGTAACTTCATTAAAGATAGAATCATACAGCCATAGAATCTTTAGACTGGAAAAGACCTTTAAGATCATCAAATCCAAGAGTTAACCTAGCACTGCCAAGTCCAACACTAAACCATGTCCCCGAACACCTCATCCACATGTCTCAAATACCTCCAGGTTTGGTGACTCAACCACCTCCCTGGGCAGCCCATTCCAATGCCTGACAACCTTTTCAGTGAGGAAATTTTTCCTAATATCCAATCTAAACCTTCCCTGGCAGAAGTTGAGGATATTTCTTCTTGTCCTGTCAAGATAAGTTTCTTGCAAAAGAATGTATTGATACATGTATGAGTTAGGAAATTAGCAATGTCTGTGATGGGAATATTTAAAAAAATTGACAAAATATGCAAGTTCCAAACTTCAGAAATTGCTGATGTTCATTAACATTATACATTGCCAAAGGTCAATTCTTAATCACTGTTAATCATTATCATTGCATTTACGACACCATTAGTCCTTGCCATTAGTAAATTTAAAAACTAATATTATTTTTATTTA
>NW_010268341.1:0-5300 GCF_000690775.1 Eurypyga helias
AGGGGGGTTGGACTAGATGATCCATAGAAGTCCCTTCCAACCACTGCTACTCTGTAAATCTGTGTGAATCTGTGTTTGACTCTAGGCCACAAGAGCCAATCTTTAAACAGTAGGTGTGTTGGGATTCTTAGGAGGACTTCAGGATTTAACAGTTGTGTAAACTGCAAGAGCAAAAAGAAACTACTATACTGCATGACATTCAGTCTTTTCTGTCATAAAAAGCTTGCAGGTTTAAGCAAAGACAATTAATCTTTTTAATATTCTTGTAGTTTAATGTCAACAGTTTCCTTGTTTCTCTTTCACAGTTGCTATGAATGCTTCTTTGATGATCTCCTTATCCAAGTTCCTGCCTGTAAGAAGAAATAAATTAGCTAATTATATTTTACAAAGTATTACAAAAAATGTATGCAAGTACCAACCTGCAAGTCTTCTCAGCAAAGAAAAGTATTTATTATACCAATGAGTGGAAACTGAGCCGTATTAAAATTAAGTGCAGGTAACAAGATAACTTTAGATTTTACAGGCCACAACAGACTTCAAGGTGTACAAATAAGGGAAAGGAGGAAAAATCGGTTTGGGTCACAACAACACTTTGCAAAGCAGACAGTAACAAGTAGGAAATAGAATGCACTGCCTTAGCATTACAAGCTTTTCAGAAGCAAACCAGATTTTATACATTTTAATGGCTATAATCACCTTCCTTAGAGTTACTCAATATTTGACCAAACATTCAAACCATTCACCACCATATTTACAGCTACGGGTTTTTAAAACTAACATTAAATGTGCCAACATAATTTATGAATACTTAGTATTTTATTTTATGTCACTAAAGGGGACAGTGTAGATTCCTCTGGAATATAAAACCACAGGAGGTTTTGATGGATAAACCTTAAACTGAAGGTTACGCTGAACATACTTCACTGCTGCTACAGTAACCAGCTTAGGCTGCTCGCTTTTCACTGGACAAGTCACAGGACTGCCTGCTGAGAAACGCTTTTTAAAGTCAAACGAGGAGATATATCATTTCCTCTTACCTATCAGGACCAGTCTATTTATTCTCTTTTCATCTTCTTTCCAGGTTACTGCAGTCTCTTCCAGATCATAGAGCTCATGGACACCTTGGACTATCACCTGATGAGATTTGCCTTGAATAGATACCAGTCCCTTATCAGAAAAATAACTGTTAGGATATATAAACAAGCCTTTAAAAAATGCAGTATGTAAAAATTAAAAATTAAATATGCAAGAGGGGAAAAAACTTTAAAACGAGGTCAAAAGCAGGGAAAGATATTTCTGGCAACTATGCAAAGTTAGTCAAAACAACCATGTGGTATGATCACTTATACTTGTAACATCTGCTTTCACATCCCTTTATTCTGTTAACAACTAATAATGACACTTTGCCATACTCTGCCTTCTGTTCCTCATTTGGTTGGTGTCTAGCATCGTTGAGCAAAAATAAAATGTCATCAGCTACTGTGCCCCTTCTATAATTACCCAGGGTCCATTTGCTGTGGTGTATTTGACTGAGGGCCGGCACACAGCTTATCACAGGCCTCAGATCTCCTAAAGAATTACTTTGATTCCAATGCTCCATACAACAAAAATGTACTTGTGCAATATTGTTTTCAGACAGCTTGAGACACATCATGGGCTATTTTCTTCTGGTTTTCACAGGAGGAAGACAAGGATAATCTAATTTTGTTGCTGAAAGAGCAAGAATACAACCTTTCTTCCAATGAAATGAAAATAATTATATTGCTATCCATGACGCACAAGCGCTCTCAGATAACAAACCAGAGTGTATTTTATTGTATTTCTTACAGCCTACCAAATGACAGACTTGATTCTCATTTTTTAATTATCTACTTGGCTGCTTGTTATACGGAGAACGAAAATTTATCCTAAATTGTCACCTATCAAAACCCTGCAACTGCAAAACACATCAAGTGCCCATGAAGATGAATACTTACAGGCTGCATCTTTAAAACTGCAGTCTCACAATACCATAAGAGTTTGAAGTGTAGACCACAACTAGTACCACACTTCTATGTTATGCCAAATTCACCTTCTGCATGTTATGCCAACAATTGTAATTAGCAATAGCAATCTATGGTGTTCAATCTATGGTACCCAACCCCTAGATGAGGAGACATTTTTGTGAGATGGATGGACCCTTCCAAACAATGGAGGTGAAAAATGAAAAAGTGATTTAACTATGTCCATTATTTACTCTGCTGCTGATGTTTGGGACTGCACATCTTGCCTCTCAATTCAAAACAAGTAGGATCAATGTTTGCTTCTCTGTCAGCAAGCTCCTTCTGAGTTGTTCCCACCAGCCAGCAGATAAAAAACATCTCTATGCTGAACAATGACAAATTGTTATTCTCCATTCTGTCTGCTCTGCTCCAGTGATCCAGCAGTGCCTTGGACAGGCCTGTAACTGACAGCACACTGCAGTCTTTTAGGTGTAAAAGAAAAAGAGGACAAAACAAAGAAGTTGGTAATTCCTGACTAACCTTCAGTCTTAAGACGTCCATAGTGTGCCCAGTCTTCTCTTGCAGATTCTTCTCCCACAGAAGATTCTATGGAAAGGAAAAAGGTTTTCATAAACGGAATGGCATGCAATGATTTTCTATAAAAAGACACAATGATTTTTCAGTTAACAGTGATGTTATTATTACCTGAATAAAGAGATTTAAGTTTTCTTCTTTTATACTTCCTTGAACTTCAAGTGTTACCGTAATTATGCTCTGCAAACAGAAAGACCCACTTATTACCACAAAATTGAATAAACGTTTCATTACATTAATTTCAGCAAGTGCTCTTTATAAATTGGTCTCATAAAAAAGCAACCGTATATCCATGTGAAATTAAGGGAAAAAAAAAATCTCCATCTATGTTCTACTCTAATTTGATATATTATGCTATGCTTTCTAGTTCTGTTTGGACGTGCATTTAAGGGGCAAATGCAATACTTGAAACAGTTTAATGGGATCAGCTTCTACCATGTAATTCTTTGCTTTCGCTGATGTTTGTTCTCAAAGAAAGCCTAACAATTTTAATTCTTGTAGGCTAGTATGCTCAATCTTTCAAATATGTTTAAGAATGATACTTTCTTGGCATACTGACCTTTGCCACAATTCCTGATCTTCATCACAATTCTATCACACAAAAATTAACCAACGTATTTTTCATCTATCCGTTCTGTCCTGTTATGAAAATCTTTTTATAAATAGACTATATAGAATAGAATATGAAAGTAAAGATGTCTGAAGTGATGTTTTATTCCGAAGCGAACACTGGCTTATTGCTCAAAACCGGTTATTATCAAAACAGAAGATGAAAATAAATGTGTAGTTTAAAATTAACAATTTATTAAAAAATGAAGGAAGTAACATGTCTTAAACTTATTTTTGACACTATAACCTCTCAATGGCATAGAGGAGAATACAGAGAATTACTTCTTGTACAACCTAGAATTCTTTCAGATAGTTACTACTTTCAAATGACTCGTCTAATCAAAAAATAAAAAGGCAGCAAATCTAAACGTTTATCTAATGACCAAGTAAACTCACCAAAACAATGAACAGCTAACACTCTGAGCAGCTTTGAAACCAGGCAGACAGAAGTTCAGCGTGCTACACACACAGTACAGTATTGCTTCCACATGAAGATAATTATCATCCAACAAGGACCTGCAGCCTAATGCAACAGCAGTATTCTGCTCCCATTTATGCCTTATCTGTCTCAACAACCATCTTAAAACTGCGGGTGTTGAACTCAACAGCAATAGTAGCAATGAATTCTCCCTGTTCCTTACTGGTTGAACTGCACCACACTGTAAAAACAGCAATAACTTCCTTAATACTACAAGCATGCTATAACTCTCACAACACTCAGGAACTTCACTTTTTTCTACTTTAGGAACCTGGTCAGACTTTTATTACTGTAACTGAACAGATTTAAGATGAACACAAATTTTAGTTAAATAACCATGACCTTAAGATTCCGATCACAATTATAGCTAAACATGAAACTGATTTTATATTTAATGCTTAGTCCCAAAGGAAATTATAGTTGCCTTTTGTTGTTAAGACCAGCAACTTCACGGTCTAGATTTACAATTAAAAAACCCCAAACAACCAGGCACTGTATGCATCATATTTTAACCTGAAAATTAAATTTAATCATAGCAACTTTCTAGAAGGAAAGCATATTGTTCTATGCTACTGTATACAAGTTCTTCTTTATTAGCAGCCCCCGAAAGGACTGTTGATGATGGGTGAACAACACCCAGCTGGGATACCCACAAGGACTGTGACCTACAACTCATCCACAGAGCAGCGTACCTGTATACAGCCCATGGAGCACAGACAATAAGGAACAGAGCAGTGACAAAACCACTCAGAAGCAAAAAGGAGCAGAAAGCTACTACACAAAATTACAGGCCCTGGTAAAAAGTCTGTCTTTCTGATTAAGCCCCTTTAAGTAGTGAAAGGCCACAACAAGGCTTCTTGAAGCCTTCTCTTCTCCAGGCTGAACAAGCCCAACTCTCTCAGCCTTTCTTCACAGGAGAGGTGCTCCAGCCCTCTGATCACCTTCACAGCCCTCCTCTGGACCCACTCCAACAGGTCCATGTCTTTCTTGTGCAGGGGGCCGCAGAACTGGATGCAGCACTCCAGGTGGGTTCTCACCAGAATGGAGTCCACTACTGCAGTGACGTGGAGAATCCAGAAGAACCCCTGGTTGTGGGAATCTGTGATTGTATGTTCTCTTGCTAGTGGTACACCTGTTAACACATGTGGGGATGTGTGCAGACAATGTGTGCACCCAGAAGCTGCTTCTGCAGTGGCTGTGGTGGTGCTGGGAAGCTGGAGGAGGGCACATGCAAAAGTAGGAAACTCTGGGATATACTGATGGAGGGTTATGCTCAGCTGTATCCTTCCAATCCCACAGCTAGGACTCCTATGGAGGGACAAGAAGAAGGGGCAACCAATTGTGATCACTTTGACTCTTCCTGTATGTACAGGTAAGGGACCCCAAAAAGGCTGAGGCCACAGACCAAAAGCTCTGACAGTTAGGCACCATCACTCCTGCCCCTCTGGTATCACCTGATAACCTGGTGGAACAACCTATCAATCAAGGAGTGACCTAGAGCACCACACTGGGGGCAACATGCCAGAGGCAAAGCATGACAAAATCACAGCTGTGAAAGTGGCAGGAGGGGATGAAAAAACACCATGCTCTCACCCTAGGAAGTGGGACTTGGAAAGGGTGTCGTGGTTTAACTCCGG
>NW_010268342.1:0-9960 GCF_000690775.1 Eurypyga helias
CGACCCTACCGTAGAGCCACGGCAGGATGCTGCCACCTTGCCGGCACCTGCGGGCCAGCCCCGAAAGCCTTAAAACTCAAGAGAGGGAGGAATCACGGCAAAGATGGAGAGTAAAGCATGCATGGCTCCAGCTGCAGCTTGCCCAGTCACCCCTGGGACACGGTGTAGGGCTGGCGTGGTGCACATCGCCGTGCCCACCCTGCATCCCACGGCCAGGTGACCCTGGCACTGCCGGCTCCTGCCCCCTTTTGCTGCCCCAGCTCTCGGAGGCAGCTTCAACCTCCTCAGCCTCAAGCACCTGCCAGCCACGATGCCTCCAAGGGCAGCTGGGGGCTGGGACTCACTCCCCACACCAGTGGACACATGGGCATCCCAGTTACCACAGGGTGCACCCTCCTCAGTCTAGGTTGCATATTTCTCCATCGCCAGATGCTGGGGGGATGAAACACCATCAGCACGCTCCATCCACTTGCATGGATACAAACAGCGCTGTATTTCAAAGAACGCTTCGCTAGCTACCTGCTCCCTCGTAAGAATCCAGAGCACCATTTAAGTACTTAAATCACCACTGCAGCAGAAAACTGATAACGAATTTTCAGTATTTTTGGGATTTTTTTCCAGGATTACCAGTTGGATGCTTGCAACAAACCCCATCCAGCAAACAGACTCCACCTGTACCTGAGTGACAAGGCCATCCAAGTCATTACCTCCTATAAGAATGACTGAGCTAGTGCAGTCTGCTCATCAGGACACATGTCCCACACTGAACAGTGCTCATGACAAAGCCAGACCTGGTTTTACAACGGAAACCCGCAATCGTGCGACATAATTGTGCCCTGTTGAGCCTATACATTGACAATAGTGTAGCCATGAGGATTTAGGAGTGAAGATGAATATGGTCAGGAGATCACTTTATGAGGCCAACCGTTGGAAAAAAATGAGGCAAGCTGGGGATGTCCAAACCCTTCATCAAGTAGAGCCATCTCCCAAATGCCTTCAGCCCTGCATAGCACAGGCTGGCCAGATGCTGAAGGGATTAAAATATGAGGCTAGGAGGCACTTTCCTTAAGCCCCAGCACCTGGGCTCTCCAGAAATATTCAAAAAGAAGAAGGGGAGATCATAGAATCATAGAACGGTTTGGATTGGAAGGGACCTTAAAGACCATCTAGTTCCAACCCCCCTGCCATGGGCAGGGACACCTTCCACTAGACCAGGTTGCTCAAAGCCTCGTCCAGCCTGGCCTTGAAGATGGAGATGAGAGAGGACAAAAACCAAAAATAAAATCAAGAATCCCCTTGCAAGCACCACACCAGCCACTTGGCACCAAGCAACTTGTCTGCCTTTGGAAGTGTTTTTATTTTGGCCTGGGTGGCTGGGTTATTTGAGGTGAAAGGAGGTCAGTTTGTCCATGAAAAAAAAGCCCCATTCCCTTTCATCTCCAGAGATGGGAAGGAGGGAAGAGAAACCATGGGGGGGATACGGATGCTCCTCTACATATAGAGGAAGAGGTGTGCGAGCGGGAGAGGAGCTCGCCTCCTCCCATGCTGGTAAGGCCAGCCCGGGACCTGCCACCTCAGCTGAGCTCCAGCATGGGGCTTTTAGGCAGAGGAAAGTTGGAAGGAGGACGTAAGAACAGAAAGGCAGCTAAATTGCAAACCCTCACCGCTCAGTTCAGAAGAGGAAGGAAGCATGCCAGGGCATCCCCAAAAGTGCTGCCTGCCACTAGCACCTGAGGGGCCATGAAAACATCCTGCTGCTCAGCTGGGACAGGGCAGGGCGATCACCCCCAGCTAGCTGCAAAGCCTCCTGCAGCCCAACTGCCTGCCCAAAATCACACAGCCTAAACCCTGGCTGCTGCCGGACGTGGGATGGCTGCACCTCTTCTCATCTCCTAACTTCTCAGTGCTCCATTCCCTGCACAGGCAGACTGGAATGAGAGGGAGGATGGCTTTCAACTCCACTGCTCAAAAAAACATCCTGTTACTTGAAAGTGACTTTTTAATTCCTTTTCCCGGGGAAAAGGCAGAGGCAAGAATACCAAATACATGGCACCACATGCAGTTGGTATCTTCGTCCTCTTTCTCCCTGTTTGTCTTTGAGTCTTTCCTGTAGTCAGTCACTGCAGTTCAGTCCTCAGTGGGCAGCAGGACACAGGGTCTTCCCTCTCCCAAGGAGAACAGGGAACCAAAACACCAGAACAAGGCGTCACACTCAAGGCACCTTTGCCCATCGCTACTGGTTTACTCCTCCTCCCGTTTATCAGCTAATCCATTGTACTGTCAATGATCCAAACCTCCAAAGCATCCCGGCGGAAAGCCTGCCCCAGCCAACTGTCCTGAAGCCACCTGCAGTCTGTGGATCACAGCAGCACTGCATTTGTTGGCAATAGCTGCACTACAGAAGGGTAAGACATCCCTCTTCAGTGACAGGTTCGGCAGCAGGTAGCCAGGAGGACACAAAGCGTGTTTTGGGAGCAGCCTAGAAGCTGCTGCTACAAGCAAAGCCTACCCAGAAAGGAGGAGTGCTCACCTCCCTGCCTGCTCCCAGGATGCAGCAATTAGGCAGCAAGGTTTAAAAATAAGCCAGGGCCTAAGCTCAGCAGAGAAATGGCTGCAGACATCCTCATTATTTTAATGACTTGCCCGCATCGCCAGTGAGCCAACCACCTCTGGCTCCCCAGCAATATTTGACTTTCCTGAGCATCAAATGCAGGATCCATAGGACTAGACTGTTCCCAAAACCAGCACGAGGTGGGTGCATGTCACCCTGACCACATCACTTTTCTCACTCCTCTCCTGGCCTACCGCTGTGTACAAGGCAATCACAAAAAAGCACCGGGCTGGAAAACCCCTCCTTTCCCTCCCAGCCTGGCTCCACCGAAGGAAAGGTGTGAGGGCAGAATCCTGCCCGCTGCCGGCAGCCCCCTGGCACTTACTGAAGTAGAAGCCCCTGTCCCCGCAGACGAACTGCAGCGTGTCCACCAGCTCCCCGCCGCAGAGGGTCTCCGCCGTGCCGTACGCCGCAGCCGAATCCAGCGCGTAGGCCAGGAAAGCCAGCAGCAGCAGCAGCATCCGCCTTGCCGCACACATCCTCTGCACCTGGGGACAGAGGCACAGCGTTAACATGGTGCAAGAGATCCCTCTCTGCCCCCTTCCCCAGGCAGTGACCCACACACACACACATCCGCAGCACGCCTGGGGCTTGATGCCCGGACATGTCAGGATGCTGCAGGGAAGGACCAGCAGTGCCCCGGAGGCCACTGGTGTGAGGCTGGCTCCCTGCGCTCGCCCCACTGGTCAGCCTCTCCGGCCAGACAAGGTTTGCATTGAAGCAGTTTTTCCATTGGAAAATCCCACTTCAGCTTACCTCTGAAAGGCTTGTATTTCCTCTGCTCTTTTGGCAGTGTGATTTTTTGTTCCATATAGATATATTTTATATAATTCAAATTATTATCAGGGGTTTTTTTTCCATTTCTGATGACAGTTTTTTATGCCCTACCTGAACACATGTTCTGCCAAAGCAGAAAAAAAAATGAACTTTCAACTTCTCCTAGAGTTGCTTTTGAGGAAAGCTGGGTTTTTCCAGGGATCGGCAGCCTTCACCCCAGGCGTGCGAGAGACCCGCATGGCTGCAGCTCGGGCAATCGAGGGGCTGATTGCATGAGCCGTGTTTGCTGACGAGAGCTGGGACCGAAGACATCCCTCAGGGGCAGAGCGGTCCCACAGGAAACGTGCCTGAGGCATCACCAAGGAGGGCCAAGGGGGTATCAGCCAGCACAGAGGATTAAAAAAGAAACTCCCTGGATATTTGCTAACTAACCCAAAGATTTCCCCTGACTCAGCTCTGGCAAACAGCTTTACCTCCGTATCAGCTTCTGCAGGTGTAAAGTGACCGTGCTATTGCCTCACTGGATGAGGCAAAGCCCATGGATGGTTCCAGGCTTTATAGTCCCTCAGAGATGAGCATCACTGTATATATCCAGCCAAATAGAGGTAGTGGCCAGATGGGTCAGCTCAAAACGAAGAGGGGAAGTGTGGCAAAACAGCAGCCACCACAGGGCAATGCTAAATCTCAAGAGGAGCATCTCTGCTCCCTGCTAATGCTTAGCTAAGACACTGGGTTTCACATCCAGCCTTCATCACCATAGCATCTGAGCAACTCGAGAATAATATCAGTTAATGAATATTACCTCACCCCCCCGGGATGCTCAGAGATGGAGCCGAAGCCCAGGATAGATTAAATGACTTGCCCAAGGTCACGGGGGAAGTCTGCAGCGCAGCCAGGAAATTAGCCCAGCCCTCCTGGGGCCCCGCTATGGTCCTGCCAGCAATAAAGCACCCTTGCTACCAATTTTTTACTAGTACATAGCTCAAATCATCATTGCTAGAAATGCACCATGCTTACAAGTTATGAGCTCTTCTGAGCGGTGAGAGCACAGGGATCAGCAGCAAGAAAAGCCAAAACAGAGGCTGCAAGGTCTAGGTGGGCTGAGGGGGCATAGCCCCTGCACGAGCTTCCATGCCTGTTGTGTTGCTCAGTCTGTGCTGGCAGAAACCAGCAAGGCTGGCAAAACCCCTCTAGAGCTCTGGACAAGAGAGGCAGCAGCCCTGGGAACAAACTGGGCTCAAATCAGCAAGTGATGTGACCAGGACCAGCTTCTCCAGTAGCACCAGCCCCTTCAGCTCACCTGAGGGGGCTTTGGTCTATATTACACAAGGAGCCAAGGGATGGCACTGGGCTGCGATTGCACCATGCTGCCAAGCTGCAGTGTTTTGCCACCAACACTTTTGCCCCTCATTTTTTTAATTAAGTTGCCAACGGGTGTTTACTGGGCCTCCCCACCATGACCACAGCATCACCTGTGCTGCTTGCCATGTCCCTGGTGCAGCAGCATCAGCAACCAGAATCCCAGCTGCCAAGAGACCAATGATCCCACTCCCTTTCCTTTTTCTTTTTTTTTATCACCTTTTTCTTCTTCTTTTTTTGGCACAGCTCCTGATTGTTGGTGTCCCCAGGGTGCAGGTAGCACCAGCAGCTCCTTGCTGGGGCGGCAGATGCACATCAGCCAGTGCTGACACCAAAGCCACTGACGTGGGACCTCAGGACACCCAAATAATCCCCTGTCCCCAATTAGGTTCATGCTGGCTGCGAGGGCTGTGGCTAACGAGCAGACTGCGCACTGGTCTCCTCCAAACCAGAGCCAACCCACCAGAAGGGGCTTGCTCAGTGGCACGGGTGACAACTGCAGCTTTTCCTCCACATCCAGTCTAAAGAAAGGGGTGAGATGCTCTGAAGTAAGGGGTGAGCGAGGTTTTGTTGACGGGACGATATCTGATGCTGGGGAGACCTGATACCTTCTGTGGAAAAAACCCTACACTCCTCGGAAAATATCTGCTTCTGCACAACCTGCACCGCAGGCACAAGGAAGCCCCAGGCAGCCTTCCCTGCCTCCACTGTGAGCTCTTGTAGGATGCCCATGCACCCCATAACTCCATCCAGGAAGCCCCCCTGAAGATGCAAGGACAGGAATGGCCCCAGTGCTGTCACCTGGGACTAACATGGAGGTGTGCAATGCGATGAAGTCCCCTTTTTACACTCACATCAACTGCCAGCCCTTTCCACCACAGTCACCTTGGCATCTCCCTGCTCCCTCCTCCAGCTATGTAATGAGAAACTGGGCAGCAAAGCAAAAAGCACCTTTATTTACTACCCAGTGCTGCAGTCTCTCTCCAGCTTGATGAAGCTGCAACCCAGCCCTTCCCTCTCGCTTTGGCACTGCCCTACTGACTGCACAGGTAAAGCCCCCAGGCTTCACCCAAAGGCAAATAGGCTCCTGGGATGCTGTCACTGGCCACAGTGCATCCCAGTGACCTTTCAATAGATCCTTCCCCTCTCCTACTCCTCAGGAGTGATGAGCAGCACCCTTGCAGGAGAGCTTGCACCTGCTCCATCACGGCTGCTGGAGCAGGAGCTGCTCCCCAGAACAGAGTGGCACAACCGTGTCAGCTGCACAGGTTGCATGTGGCTTCAGCTGTCATGGCCAAATCCTGCTCAGCATCGTGAGTCGAAGCCATATGAACCCCTCCAAGCCTTCATTCTCCACTGGAAATATGGGACAGCACTGGTTTTGGTTTCTATTCCAAGCGTTAGGACAGGGACAGAACCCTCAGCTGTGGGACAGCTGGACAACCCTTCACTTTTTATTAGAAAGCCTCTCTCACACAGGAGGTAACGGGAATAAAGCAGTGAGAGGTAAGCAGGACCTTTCCTAAAGGACAAGGTCTGGTGTCCATCAGGAGAGAGGCTACACCCAACAAAGGTCTATTCTTGCCAAAGCGTGCGGAATCAGCCTGCTGGATACCATTCCCCCTCACGTGCTGGCAGAGCTCCAGTGTGATCAGGATGCAGTTGTAACCAAGGGCAGTGGGAACAGCAGTGCGAGACATGCCGGGTGCCCAACAACCTGAGGTGTGAATTCCTTCTAATGAGTGCTCAGACCCCACACAGCATGCAAGAGGGTGATGCAAGAGGAATTTCTTGGTTGCACAGGTGCCCTGTACCATCCTGGGAATTGCACCTGAGAGCAGCTTTCCCGGCACAGAAGAGGCTCAGACAAGCCGTTGAAGCATGCTGCTTGCCTTTCCTTGCCAGCAGAGTCTGCCTTGCTCTCCATCCTTCACATCCCTCTCCTGCCTTCCCCCATGCCCCCAGGTCCCTATACAAAGCCAAGCTGCCACTGGACACAGCTTGGCCACGAGCTGCTATGTGCAGGATGCTGCCACTGTGTATTCCCCTCTCGCAACACACACGGCGGTACCCATGGCCAGGAACCCCCAAAAACTTCTCAGCATCCCCCAGCCAGCATGGACACACCAAGGGAGACGGTCCTCTCAGCACGGCTGCAGCCAGAGCGAGTCCGAGGGCAGGTCTGCAGTGGAGCCACCCTCCCGCCTGAGGCCAGAACAGGATTTTTTCAGCATTTGCTGCAGAATCAGCTGGATCAACGATTCCTGTCCAGCTGCTGTGGAGTCAGGGGCCAAGAAGCCACAATGTGCTAAAAGGCCCAGTTGCCAAATCTCGGAGGACAGCTCAGGCATCCCTTGCATCCAGGCTTGTGCTGAGCCAACCAAACCACGGTGCCTCTCTTAGGCAACAAACATCTCCCCAAAAATGGAGACTAAACCTCCTGTCTGACCTAATTCCTTCTTCAGTCTGGCCTTCATTACAATTTAATATGAACAGAACAACGTAGGAGGGAATTGACAGATGGCCCAGTCTGCAAAATTTGGATTTGGACAACAAAAATTAAAAAGAATCTCACTTCTCTGTGGACCAGTGCAGTGTTTAAAAGGGAGCATGGCAAAAAGTCATCAGCCTAAACCCAGCAGCATGTGCAGGAGGGGAAAACCCCAGTTTGCACATCCCAGCCTCCATCACCCTCCACCCCTCCAGAACAAAGCGGGCAGAGTGATGTTTCGCTATTCCGATGCTTGCCTGTGAGAGATGCTGAACATCTCTCTGCGTTGCTCCTCTCAGAGGGCAGCCCCAGGATGGCGGGAGCTGACCCGGTTTCGAGAACAGCTGTCATGAAGGGGCAGGACACAGGCCCAAGCCAACCTCCCACTTGTCAAGCGAGTGCCACCCCTGCCCATGGGCAGCCTCGCTGCGCCACGACACCCCAAGGTGCCAAGTAGGAAAGGGCTAGCAGAGGCCGGTGATGAGAGGCAGGTGCCTTGCCAGCTGAAAACCTGGGGCTGCACCTTGGGCAGCGGCACTGGGATGAGGTGCACAGCCGTACCTGAAGGGAGAGGAGCTGCCACAGAGCCTCCCTTTTCCTCTAAATGAGAAAGGATGAGATTTCCAACCACAGCTTGGAAGAAGCAATCTTCAAAACTTTTGACCATCGAGCTGTCAGGCAAATAAAACTGACCCAGGACCAGGGGTTTTGCTGTTTAGCTCAGGCTTGAAAAAAAAAAAAAAATCCTAATTCTTGGCACCTGGCTCGCATGACATTTATATGGCTGAGGTTGGCAATGCTGCTGCTATTTTTAGCCCTCACTTTTTTTGTCTTCACTGCTCGTCCCCATCAGCAGCCCACTCCGCCCCACGCTGGGGGTCACCTTTCCGCCTCCCATCCTGCAAGCAGGGAGAGATGCCTGCCTCCTCTGCCTGCGGGGCAGGGGTTGGGGCAGGCAGGGGAGCACTGCCTGCACCCCGTGTCTATCGGTGCTGCAGCAAGGACTACCGTAGCTGTGGAAAAATCAAGCTGAAAAAGGTGAATGGGGTATTCAGTACCATTTACTCACCCCACCGGGGAGTAAGAACGTATTGCACAAATTTTGGTATGCAGCCCAGAAACATTTGATTTATTGCATAAAAAAAAGGAAATGCAATCTTGCTTAACTCTTCTAAAGACAGCTGGCAGGACCCAGGGAAGGGATTTAAGTCCATTTTAGTAGCCTCACTTAACTCCTTTCTTTATTGTTCCTCTCTCCTTTCTGCATTCCCGTCCAAAACCTGGAGTATATCAGGGAAAGTTAACAGCAAGTTAAGCTGTTAAATCAGAAATTGTGGTGACTGGAGTCTACTGGCAAGTGATATTCCCACAACACGTTGAACTTGCTTTATGTCTTGGCGGAGGAGCTTTAACCCTTTCAGAGCCAGGCTGCAACTCCAAGGCGGATTCCTTCCCCCCATTGCCCCCACACCTCTCCTGACCCCTCACGCAAACGTGTTGAGGGAGGTCGGTATTTCTTTGCCCCATTAAGACACACGGCAGCCTCTAAAAGCAAAGACAACCCTAAGAAGGATCGGAGAGGTCAGTCCCAGGACACGAGCGGCGAGAGGGTGGGCCACTTAGAGTGCTCGTATACCCTGCTGGAATCACACCAACTCCTCGGTCCCTCTAAAAATAAGACCTCACCTGCTGTGTTTGCTTTATTTAAAAAAAGTACAGAAATGCTTTTCTCTGGTGCTCCACAAGGCAAGCCAGGCTCGCTCCAAAGCCTATGGGAATCAATGGGAAGACAGGCACTGACACCTCTGGGTTGCCTGGTCAAGGCAGCAGCCCTCCAGCCAGGCTGCAAAAAGGATCACCTGTCAGAAAAAGCACTGGGACACACACGCAGACACATTTTGGCTCTCGAATTTCATGTGGCAGTGGGAGGGGACCTGCAGTGTCAAATCTTTTATCCTTTAATGAATTTTCACAGGAGCTGGGATAGCCCCTTTGAAAGGCTGAGTGAACTTGTGTGGGTGTTGACAACATGGAGAAAGATTTACAGCTCTGACCCATTCACCCCCACCAAAATTGTCAAGTTGGGTCCAAAACAGCTCAGTGAAGCTCAAATCAGAAGTGTCAGTCAGTTTTATTCCTCCAGATGTCCTTAGCACAAAGTCACCCTCACAAAACCCTATGACCCAGGCTCCTCAACTCCACTCTAAATCAAGGCAAGACGAATAAAAATTCCCAACTCTCTGAACCCTGCGGAGTAAAAGGAACCACCACCACCACCCACCCACACACACGTGCAACCTGACAACAAATAAACCCAAAGAAAACCAGGCCTTGGCCTCCCAAGCACATCCCAGCATCTGCAAGAAAACTACAGACTTTGTATAGGAAGCCTCGACTGGAGGGTTGAAAGCAGCAGCCCTCCCGAGGTGTCTATTTAAAACCACCCACACAAACCTTGTTTTTACACTTGATTGCTCCACGCCGCCTGAGCGAGACCTGGCGTATCAGAAACCCTGCTAAAGTACCACTGGCTCGAGGCAAGGACTGGCTCGAGGCAAGGCAGCCACATCTGCTGGTACAGTTACGCTAAATCCGAGTTTCCTCATGTGCCCCAATTCCCTGCTGCTCAACAGAGTGCTAAAACCTTTCCAAGTTGCGCTCTTAAAACAATTACTGCAGGGAAAAGCAATTGGGAAGGAAGAAGAAGCAAAAAAAAAAAAAA
>NW_010268342.1:10122-10376 GCF_000690775.1 Eurypyga helias
AAAAGAAAATGGGAAGGAAAAAAAAACAAAAAAAAAAAAAAAAATCACACAAAGTCGAAGGCTGCATGCCAACCATTAACTCTCACTCCATTTTGGCTTCGCTTCCTTGTTTTTCCTCTCTGTATTTTTATCCCTCCGAGACCGAACACGCCGCAGTGTTTTGCAGAGGAGAGTTTAATCATCTCCCCGGTCCCCGAAGCCGGAGAACGGTCCGTCCCTTCCCCGCGCCCAGCGCGACCCCGCGAGCGGCGGGA
>NW_010268343.1:0-10829 GCF_000690775.1 Eurypyga helias
TATAAGAATGTATTATAACTACAATAACCCTATTAAAAAGTCAGTGCTTGGCTCTAAAAAAAGTTCTGTCACATTTCTGTAGATACAGTTGTAGTTTCTGCATACAAATATTAGAGCAAACCTCTATTCTTGAGCAGATATCACTGCAATGTCAGTGCCAGTGATATATGGTGAACCGCCATGGGTTATTAGTGGCTCACTTTCTTCAGCAGGGTTAGTCGATTTCAGTAAGTATCAGGCTTATATGAATACTTAATTGTGACCATTTAACTAGTAAGTGTAGAGCTGTTTTTCTTAATCCTGTAAATTATGTGAAGGAACATATCGTAGAATAATGACACTAGTGAATACTTGAAAGAATCCCTGATAAATAATATCTATTGCCACTGAAATGGGAGGTCATTTATGCTCCATTTGGGCCATTAATTTTGTTTTGTCACAGAGTGGGAATTTGCTTAGGACTGGTGGAAAAATATTGGAAGATTAATTGATGTGGCTGTGTGCGCAAAGCTTGACAGCGGTAATACAGTTGTAATGCAATCAGTAATAAAGCATTTCTGTCCTGGTATTTATTAAAACACCTGGTTTATTTGCATAGAAATAGCTAAACAAACAATTAAGCGCTTGTTGGAAGCAGACTGGATGAGGATAAACTTTTCTCATTGCTTTGGAAACAGACGCGGGTTCATGTTTTTAGCTGCAATGGAAGTTAGTACAATTTAATGCCTTACCAATCTGTCCCAGGATAAGCACAGCTGACAAATGTTCCACCTCATGTTAGTGGCCCGAGTCTCTGACTTATTCCAGAGGAATATGACTTCTCCAAATACACTTTGTTCCTATCCAATAGTTCTTATCTCACAACTCTTAAGATGCTTTTTGACAAGATAACTTTCTTTCCAGTTGAATTATTACTGAGAATTCCATCATACTAAGCAAGAAGATATTATCTCCAGATAAATAATGGATATTGAGACTGCGCCAAGCAATCTGTCGAGATCAGGATGTCTGTGGCCTGACAATGGAGTTCAGTGGTGAGTGTTATTAATTTCTCTGGGCTGTTAAATTTCTTATTGATGTTGTCCACATTTAAGAACCCAGGGTTTTAAATGGTCATAATAAATAAGAAAATTGTATATAATTTTAAAATGAAAGTTATATCAAAATAGATTTAGTGTTGATGAAGTGTTAGAAATATCAGGTCAAAAGGGTTGCTAGCAAGAATTGGCAGAGTCTCACTGACTTGCACAGCGTAACTCTAGCGTGAATTTGCACAGTGATTTATCTCTAAGAAATGCCTGAAGCACAAAACGTAAACTGCTGTTGCTTGCAATGAAAACACTATAGCCTAAACAGGAATATGAACAATTTAGGGATTGTAATGCAGAAAAATCCTTTTAGGAAGAAAAGGAATAAAGTAGGCTGGAGAGCTAATGGGAGAGGAAATAGTGGAATGAGAGCTGGCAGAAAAAATTATTTCTCTAAAGTAATTTTTGTTGTCTTCTGCAATAGTTTCCACTTAAGTTGAAGAGCACTGGAAAAGAATTTGAAACCTGAGTAAAGGATTGCACAGAGGCAGAGTAAGCTGCAGCTAAGCAAAGGAGTCTCCTGGCAGGAAAAAAAAAAAAGGAGGTTTATTGTGGATTTATGGTGAATTTAAATGTTTGCTGAAGAACAATGCACAGAGAGCTGAAGCGGAAAGATAAAGGACAAACCTCGCCTCCCCAGGGTGATAACGAAATTGGCTGGTAGTAATGCGTAAAGGCAAGGCTGTGGCTGGAACTAAATCCTGATGCATAAAGAACATTTCACCAGCTTCTGCACTTTGTTTGACGTGGCTCCTGAGGCTTTGCATCAGTAAGTGTGCTGATTTCTGCAAAAGAAACAAAATTCTCAACAGATAGACTCTGGTCCTGACAGCCATGAGGTGCTGGGCCACATCAAGCTGGGATGTTTTGTGAAGAGAGCAGAGACCTTAATTGGATAGCATTAGTGTAATTAAGAATTTGGACCATGGAGTGAAGAACTGAAGATGGATTTTGTATTCATCTGTCCTCTGCGATAATGTAAAAAAATAAGGTGCTTGTATGAGCCAGGCACTTCTAGGAATTCACCACATAAATATGTTTGTAGGTAAAGCTACTCACGGGTGTGGCTTTTTCTTGTTTTTCTAGTTTTTCTTGTTTTTAATGTTAGGTCTTTCTGTTGTTCTTGTGGCTTTGGTCCTCATGCCCTGCAAACTGGTAACACTAACTACTACCCATTATCAGACTGATGATTTGCATGTGGATAATAAAGGACCGGGCAACAGATTTTTCCCCTACAGCTATCCATCAAGTCTCACATTGCTCTTCCTGATGTTAGGGACATCCCAGAGTAGCACCAGGAAGGGACAGAGGTGCTTTGCCCACAAAGAGCTTAGGGCCAGCACCTCAGCAGACCTGTAGGTACTGTGTAATAGGCATGCAACTAGAACTCCAAGCTGTGCCTCAACAGAGGTACTTGAAATAGATAAGATTATTCCTTTATCTTGTGATACTGGTGCATTGCATAAATGTCCCTTTAATTCTCACCTGTGTCACTGAGTTTAAACCTTTTATTCATGGCATTTTAACACTGAACAAGGACTGGCCATCCTGCAGGTACAGACTCAGTCTGTCCAACCAGCACGGTCCCAGTTCTCTCAAAATAGCTGAGCAGGAGCTGAACCAAAGAGAGAGTGTGAAGTAACGAATAAAAAGTACCTACAATGCTTAGGCTGAGGACACTGAGTCCGGAGGACATCGCTGCAGCACTTGCCCTCCAACGGGGGATCTGCATGGCATGGCAGGAGTGGGAAGTTGAGCCGGGCTCCTCTCTATGCTGGGTGAGTATATTGACCTTTAAGTTACCACACAAAAGCAGCGCATGGACTACTGACCTGCTCTTGTGAAGTATGTCTGGCTTTTGCTGCACTTGCCATTATTCTGTCTTTGAAAAACTGGAAACATTCTTTGGCCTCACATTTTTATTTTGTTGAGAATAAAAATCTAACCAGCCTGGGTGAAAAGGTAAGGTGTGTTCTGGGGCAGACTCAAAAAGTGTTCTTTCTACCGCTCTGACTGTAGGCAGCTCTACTCTCTGGCTGGCTGCTCCTGAAATCAATAGTTCTAACTGAAACTGTGATTTATGTAGAGAGAAAAAAAACAGTTTAAAAAGTAAGCCAGTTTTAAGAAAAATCCATTTAAAATAATTGTATTAGTTATAAATCATGCACAGAACTTGATCTGAATTTGGTGAAACTTTGTAGGTGGACATTTCCATATTGTCTTGGAATAAAAATATACCTGTAACAAGTCCAATGTCATTACAATAATTTCCTCCCAAGCTTTGCACCAGTTTAATTAAACCAGTTTGTAGGTAGGCATGCTTGTATGTTTGGAAAGTTTTAATTAGGTAGTTTTGTCTGGCATGTATTGTAACACACTGTCCTTTTGGTCCTGACCTCCTTGGTGTGTCGGACACATTGCCTTGCACTTTGTGTGTACCTTGCTGTTTCTTGACCCTTGCCCCTTTGCCACCCAGTGCTCTCTTTCCTGCTGTACTTTTAAGGCTTCTTTACTGTGCTTTTCTTACCACGCCAACCACCCTCTTCATCCTCATCTAGAAGTTGGCATCTGCCCAGAGCTCCTTTTATCTTACCGGTTCACAACCGTATTTGTCGCTGTAAATAAGCACTTCCAGTTACAGGTTTTCCTGTTCCAGCTTTGCCTCTTGTGACTTCAGGTTTGTGTTCCAGTCCGCTCCAAGCAGTCCTCTCTCTGTCCTACCTTGCTGCTGAGCCTTCCTTTATTCATTATCTTTGCTGGAATTCTTAGATCAAATCCTATCTGATTTTCAGAAATATATATCATTCCTCAAATATAAGATATACCTCAAATGTGTATTATGAGTCAATGAGCTAAACTTTTGTGGTACAGATAAGGCATTCAAGTGTCCTGAACGTTCAAGATGTCTTAAGTGACTGCAGAGTGGCAAGAAACATATAAATGGATGTCGAGTTTCCAAGCAGCAGTTTAATTCTGCTGGCTAAATTTGTCTTATGCAGGACAGGAAAGTGGTGGTATGGATTCAGGATAGCCCAGCCTCTGCCTTTAAAAGCAAGTGTCATCCTAAAGGACCATCTCAATACGTTAACTGTGCAGTCCTGCTTCTCTGCGTGGTTGTTCTGAGGCCAGCAGCGTCCTCGTGTTGGTGTGGGGGAAGGAAGCAGTGCCCACTGGGGCAGCAGGAGGGAAAAGGGGCAGATTTAACTGCTTACAGCTAAAAGCTGGCAACGTGGGTCTGAGTTGTTTTATGCTCTGAATAAAAGCTTGTGCAAAAAAGCTTTGGAGGTAGCAGAACACATCCTTATTATTTTAAAATAGTCCTGAAAGATCTTTTATAGCAGAGAAGAAGAATTTCTTGTTTTATCATGATTTTCAAAGATTTTAAGAAATATTTAAACTACTTGAACAAGGACTAGGACTATCCTTTTCCAAATAACGGCAAGTTTTAGAGGGAGAGGCAATACCTTTTCTTAGACCAACCTATCTGGCTGGGAATTTAGTTGTGCTAGGGGTCTAGCTTCACAAGGCACTGGCTTTTTGGGCAAAGGCCTCTTGAGAATTTCCTGGTCTTCTCCATACTACCACCTGACTATTATGTCTTTCCTCCATGTTATATTTCACTTCTGCACTCCTGGTTGGAGCTGTTTATTAAATCACACTCTAAACCAAAACACTGAATTAATCAGGATTTACAAAATTTCCCTTCTCCTTCTCAAGAGGCTTTATACAAACCTACGACTCATGTAAAATGCAGTAACCAAAACTGAAATGTCAATATACTTCAGGAATCTGAGCCTGTGCTACCCGCAATGAGTGGACGGTGGCAGTGTGCCATGTCATACATCCCAGTAAAAGCACTGGGGAGTTTTCCAGGAGCTCTTTTGGAGTGAAGTTGTTTACTACCTGCATGGCTGGCAAGGCAGACATGAATAATCCCCGGGGTTTGCTTAAAGATTGTTGTAAGAGAATGATCACAGACATTTTGAAGTTGCAAGGACAAAAGAATTAAAGGAAAAAAAAATGCAAAAGGAAAACACTAGACAATCTCATTAAAGGCACAAAGATGAAATCCAGACTTCAGGCTTTGCATCCACACTTTGCAACTGAGTTGGAATCATACCTTTGTTTGAGAGCAGAAATAGGTGATAAAATGTGACAGCTGGGGCTCGTTCAATGTGTGAACTTCTGTCAGGGCTATAAAATTAATCTGGTTCCTTAGAATAACATGAGTCACCCTGGTTCTCCCAAATTGCCTTTGATTGCCTGCCTAGATAGGAGAGCTGAGTGCCGCTTTGATGGGAAGCAGGTTTCTAGGGCAGACAGCCTTGAACAGGCAGCACATGGATAACTTCTGGAGCCTGGTAGGCAATACTGGCCCTGGCCAGCTATTGCTGTGAGCTGCTCCGATGCCATGGCAATGATGGCCACACAAGACACTTACCCAAGGGTCCATTTTCAAAGCAAACTGGTTGGTAATAAGTCACTGATCACTCAACCTGCTTCCAGTGGAGGTTTGGTTATCTCCTACAGTGCCACTCATAGCCCTTTGTGTAGTCCACCACTTGGGTTCCCTTTCTTCTCACTCATAAATACTTATCTTTTACCCTTACTCTGGCTTTTAAATATGTTATTCATCTTCCCTACATGCTTTAGCCCAGGAACACGTACCCAAAGTAACTGGGCCAAACATGTGAGAAGTCTGTATTATCTACAATTATTGTTCAACATTATGGGAGGCAATTTAACAATATTTTTATTTTTGCTTAAATGGATGATTTGTTGATTGGACCTAAAAGCCTGTTTATCTCCATGCAGTTTGTCATATTATTCATCATTTATTGCCACTGGGAGTAAGCATCAATAAAGATAAAAGAAAATTCTCAGGAAAATACTTGTATTTTCTTGGGTAGCAATTTCACTCATAAATACCTGCCTTTTTTCCTTACTCTAGATTTACAATATGCTATTAAGCTTCCCTACAAGCTTTAGCCCAGGAAAACATAACCAAAGTGACCAGGTCAAGCATATGAGAAATAGTGCTTTTGATATCTCTGGTGGGAATGGAAAAGCTCTACATGTTCTCACTGAGGTTCCCATAAAAAAGAGCAACCACGTAAGATGGTAAATATTCTTTACTAACAGAAATTTTGAATATTCAAATAGGGAATTTGTAGTTTTTCTGGTCAAAGGATGCTGATCCTGCAATGTTTAAAGGAATCTTTGTTTCAAAGATGATAATTCTTAGAAAGAGAAGCTTAGGAGAAAATCTAGGCCCTGCTGAAATAATAAAGAGGTCTTTTGCGATCAGAGCCCAAGTTTCCTTCCAGAAACAGTGAATATAGAGAAATAGACTTCACCATCTCAGTTGAGACAAATTTGTGCACATTTTCATTACACCTGAAAAAACAGAGAGAGAAATTGCATTGAATGTGTATTTGAACATGCTCTGCATTCAGCCAAGAGCCTTTCCTTCCAATCCTGCTTAAAGACCTGTTATTTTCAACTCTTTGAATTAGGAGTTTGCTTTTTACATCAGTAGGAAAAGTTACTCTACAAAGATAACCTGTAGCTTGATTAGAAATCCCCTGTAGATAATTAATTTCTAATTAAAAACACCATTGCTACATTTTCACTTTGTTCCCTGCACACTTTATGATCTGTTGAACAAACAGCGTTTCAAAAGGATTTGTGATAATTGCAACTAAGTAAATAGTTCTGATTGATTGACTTTGTTAAAATAATACAATTGGTCACTAAGCCTGGGATTCACCAAGCGTAAGCATCTGAAAATTAAATATCTAAGCCTCAGCTAGCTGTCCTGATGCATACACAGCAGTACGCAGGGTCAGTGTGGTGGTGCAGCTCGAAAGCAAATCTCATCCTTGTGCCTGTTTGTGGCTCAGTTCTTGGAGCAGTTGGTCTGCTGAGTTGAATTCCTGTTGAAGGGAACTTAACTGAAAACTCTGTTCCCAGTGTGCACCCGATGTCCTGTCTCTAAAAAGGCATAATGGTCTGAACTTTGAAATGCATGTGTGTGAAGGAATAGTTGTTCTAGGTAGGATAGCTGGTCTAGGGGGGCCAGACTAAATCTAGTCCAACGCAGAACCCCAGACGGCATATAGAGCAGATGTTGGGACCTCAGCACCAGCTGCTTTGCTCTTCTGTTGTGCCAAAGTACATGCCAAGGTAAAAAATAGCCTTAGACACCATAGACAACAGAGGGAAATAGGCCAGACATCATCTGAAGGGGTCTATCTTAGGTACTTGGTTCAGCATATCAAAGCTACCTGTTTCTCCATTGTTAAGGGGGCATACAGTGGCTATCCTAGGCTCAGATGTAAGTGTTTTAAACACCTAAGTTAAGGCAGGTGAATCCTGTTACCTTGATTTCTTGCTCATGGCTCTGTACTGAAGCACCCTCAGATGATTACTTCTCCCAGTTTGATAGGATGGCTCTGTATGGAGATAGTGGATTGCACACACCGTATTTTTAAATGCCCATATTTTCTTTGTTCCCATCTTCCTCTGTGCTTCCTGCTCAAATGCAGGTCTGGAAGGGAATGTGGGAGTTGATCTGAATTTGGCTATGATGAAATCAACAGCAGAATTGCCCTTGGTTCGCCTGGTGCACCTCTGCCTAACTTAGCTTGTCTTCCAAAGGGCTCAGTACTTCTGTACGTCAGACCCCAGGCACCGTGAACTGAGGCGCATTCAGCTGGTGACAGCCGCTGAGAAGTGAGGTTGCACACCTCACCCAGCACTTCTGAGGAACACCAGGAGGGATGGGATAAAGGCATATCTTTGGTCAGCATGCTCTGACCATGCTGGTGTCCTTCATCCTGCTCCTGTAACAGAGCCAGGAGAGTGTTGATGGGTGACACCGCTTGTGTCTCTGTGATCCCAGTTCAGTCCTAAAATGGTCTGTCTGAGAAGGATCCTGTGGAAAATGGGTGTATGAACACATCATGAAGGACTGCCATAGGACATATTGCAAATAGGAAAGATTCCAATGACCTTAATCTTGTCAGCTCCTAAATTCCCTGTGCTTGGCTTCCCAACCTTAACAGTGATCTTCAACTTTATTCTCTTATCTTGAGCTTTCAAGGCTCATAAACCCCCACAAATATTCACAGAAATAAATCCTGTGGCATCGTACTGGTATTTCAGCTGGCCTTACAGCCCTGTGAGCCCACCCTGAGCCCAATTCATAGACTTGATTGTCCGTGGTGCTCCTTCAATCCATCCTGTCTGTCTTTCAATTTTGTATTATATAACCTAGCCAATCCCATACCACTCTTTAAGCCTTTCTTATCCTTGCCCGGCATATGAACGATATTCCTTTGTTTGATTTTCTATGCAAACTAGCAGTTGATTTTCAAGAAGGATTATTATGCATGCTTTATGTCTTGATTTAATAAATCTGTGCAAGTGAAATGCCTGCGAGAGACAAATGCATCATTGCACAGGTGCTTTAGTTGTTTGCTGGCAATTTATTAGACTAATTGGGCACTAGCACAGTGATTATCCAAAATTAGAATTAGAATTTTTGATTTATGTAGGGTTTGCAAGTGTTAGAGTGGTAATAATTGAGCTGCTAGCTGCTATTATTTTTACTCCCCTTTTGATATTTTCAGATTCATTACTATTAATGGTACAACAACAAACAGCTGTAGAAGATCTGTTTGCAAAGCACTTCAGCTTTCTGTTGAAACTGTAATTGAAGTTCCCCATCAGTGCCATTTCCAACGAGCATCAAAAGATTTCCAGCACCTTTTAACATCCATCCTTGTCCACAGAACAACCGAGCAACTCAGCCGTGTATGAGAAATTGTCCTAAACCATCTCAGAATAAGTGCTCTAACTCCAGGAAAAGTTGAACAAATTGAGCATGGACCTTCAGAAAAGCTTTACAGCACAAGGCTGCCTGATTCTCGATGATTTGTTTGCAGGCTGTGGTGGGAAGACCCTGCCTACATGACGAAGGTGATCTGTACACCAACTGGTTTGCAACCTGTCAGTAATTAAGGGCCCATGGGTGTGGGGCTGGGAAGGGTAACATCAAGACCTCTTTGGTTTTGTTGAGCAGTGGACCCTGATAAACTATGGTAAGACACGATCAGTGCTTGCCCACTTATTAGCAACTTTGAGGTCACAAATGTGCACAGACAACCCCTCTTTTTCCTTAACAAAGCGTGACCTTCTTCCCACCACCCAGCCTTCTGTTCAAAGAAGCAGGCATGGCACAAAACGAGTTAGGGTCAGCACATCAGCCACATTGACTCCACATGGCACCTGATTTTTCACTGGCTCTTGGGTGCTTTCACGCTGCTCTCTGCCTCAGTCCAGCTCTGAGCGCTCCCTCTGCAAGCACGGAACTGGCTCCAGGGCATTGCCCTGGCCACGTCTCAGCCCCCAGCTGATGCAGCGGTGGTCTTTGCTGGGGCTCATCCTCCTCGCTGGGCTAAGTGTCCTCAGCATCTGCAGGGAGCAATGACCACACATAAAACCTCTCTGCAAGACAGGCATGACCAGCCTGGCCTAAGGAAGCAGCTGTTTTCTTTTAAATACACGCTTTGTTTCTCAAGGGAAAACTCTGTCTTTTTTTTTTTTATATACAGTCATCTGCCAGTCTTCCCCCCAAACTTGCGATTATGTCAGACAGCTTCAATCAAATTTAAAGAGGGTTTTTATTTGTTCTGAATTTGTTATTTACCACCTGCTATTTTCATCTGCTGCCACCCGATTCTTGTTTCAGAAGAATGAAAACTGTCGTTGCTTGTGCACCTTTCCTTTGCGGTCCCCCCCACATCCCCCCCGAACATCTGTGTACAAACTGCAGTCAGCAGAGAAACCTGAATGCCAAAGAATTGTCAAAATGAAGTGAGACTCTTGATCTTCCCAAGTTTGGCACAGATTTGTTTGATTTAAACGTGGCTTGGACTGAGCACCTGGCAAGTGCTTTAGGCAGCTAGTGCATGGCATCCTGTAAACTGCTGCATTCAGATCACAGGGCTGTCGTCCATGAACAATTCCCTTCTGGCAAGATGACATAAAATTACAGCTCTGCCAGTCTAATTCTTACTACTCATTGTTGAAGTGAACAGCATAAAAATAGTACACACCTGAATACAAAAGAGGCAAACCTCGCTGTGTTCAAAAACCAAAATGAGATGATTGTATTTCAAAAATATGATAGAGGAAAGGCATAAGGGGGAGAAGCATGGTTTGGCAAGCACTGGGGAATGAAGTAGGGGTCTCTGCAGCTGAAAACAGAGAGGCCCCCCTCCCCCCACCCCGGCTGGACTGCACAAAGGCAAGCAGTGAGTCTATTCTTGGAGAATACAGAGCTATCTGAACCACTTACAGCAACAGATAGTCACATCCTAAATTAATTTTGAAATAGACACCAGAAATTTACAGAAGAAATGGGACACCAAAGACTTTCATGGCATGTAACTGAAGCTTGGACAAATAATTTGACCTGCAGGATATCATGTGCCATACCTCCGTCTGTGATTTTCCTGTGAGCTGTTGCACACTGATGTGCAATTGGTTTGAGCCTGAACTGGAACAGCAGATTTTGAGCAACTGATTTTCAGAGCAGGAACAAATCTTCACTGGGGCTCAGCCAAGGTGATTTTTATTAATAGAGGTAAGGAATGTTTAAAATGAATGCCTTTCGTCAAAACCAAAATCAATAGATAGCAGTATCTATTTGTGTGTATATATATATATGTAATA
>NW_010268344.1:0-7701 GCF_000690775.1 Eurypyga helias
AACCATTCCATGATTCTATGAAACGATTCTTTTAACTCTTACATATATATGCTTTTAATGCAGATTCAAATAGTATTTACCTTGGTTTTCAGCCTTCTGGTTTCTTTACAGAACTGCAAACACTCCGGGTGGGGGAAGAGAGCTGATAAGCAAACTTACGTCTTAGAGTCAGGGAGAGTGTTTTTAACTTTTATTTGACCGGGCTTTTGTAAATTTAGAATTGTTAATATCATCTTTGGGTTTGCATCTTTCAAACATGGCTGTGGAACTGGGACTCTAGAAACCATTTTACCCGTTTCTGAGTGGTTTGTGTGTATAAATAAATTTCATGTGAAAAATGCCTTCACAAGTAAGTCCTCCGCTGTTTTCTTATGGGTTATTTTGGGACGGGCTATTTAAGCACACTTTCATTTCCTGTACATAAGGATGAGGTGGTGTCTGTGAAACGCAGTGACCCCATAATTTTTTTACTTCGTGTATGCTGTTTTGTTTCTGGGTTTAGTTCACACACGTTCCACTATTTAAATCTGTTAATTTCCTAGTTTGTCATTAGCACTAAATCAGATATGCTTGGCTTACAAGTGAGAGGATAACCAGGCATCACGCATTTAATTGAAAATCTGTGCAAAAGCAAACTGGTTTTGATCATCGTCCCCAACAGGGAGTGTCCTGATTTTATGAGACATCTGTTAAATTCTCATTGTCCTAACGAAAAGCTGTGGGCATTTGATGTCTCAGAAAATCAGTGTTTTGTAACTGAAATTTGGGAAACTGTTCTGCAGAGGCACAAAATGAATAATTTTCTGTGCACTGTCCTGCTGTCATGCTGGCGACACGAGGAGAAAAAACTATGTAATTAAAGTGCTTGTTTCATTAAAATGAGCTCTGAAAACGCGCAGAGGGCGTTTTGTGAAAACGGAGGTGTGCTGGGCTGTTTTGTTTTTTTAAAAAAACAGCTAATTTTAGCCTAAAGAGCCACGTTTCTGTATATGGATGCAGTTGGCTTGAATATGCTGACAGTGAAAGGACACCTTTCCTTGGGAGAACAGGCTGAAACCCAGGTATATCTGTTCATCCATCTCATTCCCGCGGTTGAGCCAACTGGCCAGTTTTAACCGTGTGCGAAGCACGGCATGTCTCAAAGATGACGAATGTCTGCGGCTGTCCTGGGTCCCAGTGCTGGGTAATGGCTCCTGCAGCAGCTGGGCAGAGGAGATTCCTGCCCTGAGCTCCCCCTCTTCCCCGTGAGGACCAAGAAGGCCGTGTCTGGTCCGGGAGGTCCTGGGAGGCCCTGCGGTGTGGAGCCCAAGCGTCTCCTCGTGGGCTGCCCCAAGTCCTCGGCACCCGCTGCCCACCCTGCCTGCGCCCTGCACGGCTGCTTTGCTCTGGGGCTCCCTCGGGGCTCTCTCCTGAAATTCAAGAGACCAAAGGTTATTATACAGTAATTTACAGTGATTTAATCACCAAATAATGAGTGGGGTAATTTGGGAGTGTGCAGTCATCCAATCTCTTATTTAAAGAAAAAAAAAAATTGCTGTTGTTTTCCTTATAGTACGTGCTGAAGAAAGTTTTTATAATGTATAGTGAATTTTATACAACCCTTTTTTCTTTACTGAGAAGGAATAGCATGTAATGAGCTCCTTAGCAACACGTTACTTGGATTGAAACGACAGTCTACTTTTGCATTGGAAATATCAGGTTGGTTTTTGTCAATAAAAAAAATACAGTGATCTTCCACCACAGAAGCGGAATCTATTTCCATAATAAGTGATCATGTTATTTTTAGAAAGCAAACACCTTCTCTACTGCCATAAATTAAAGTCACGCTAACAGGGATTCTTAAATGCAGTATTATTTCAAAAATTGGTGACGATTTACCAGTGGCAGTATCAGGGAATTGGCTGATAGCTAGGTATGTCAAGCAAGGTGTGCGCAGAGCTGGATTCCTCTATCGTTCCAGCTGTGGCAAAATAACACTGAAGGGACCAGTAGAGGCTTGGGAAGCCTTTGCGTGTTGGCATGGCTTTCTTTTTCAGCCTTGAAACACCTGATGGACATCATGGCTTTGTAATACCTTTCTGTATAAACAGTTGTGGGAGTCACCATAAGGTATGGGGTGAGACGGTCTTGTCTTGAGCATCGTGACACATGCTGTGAATGCATTCAAGGCTTCCCAAACCACGGGGACTGAAGCTGGAGCGTACTGCAGCTGGTGTGCTTCATCGGCAAGAGCATGTAGAGCGTGCCTCCTGTGGAGCGTGCTCCTGCCAACTCCTGTCTGGGAGTAGTTCCCACTGAGATCTGTTGGGCTGTTGTTAGTTAAGTGAAAACTTTGGATGAGACGTGCAGGACTGATCCGGGACAGTGGGTGCTCCCGGAAGGAAACATTCCTGTTGAAGCCTGATGCTACTGTAGCAGGAGAGCGGTGGACAAATGCATCTGTGGAAGTTCTGTGGCCTTTTTGAATACGATCGTTACGTATTTCTGTAGTGCAGCGCAGTCATGTTTGACAATTTAGAATAAAATTCTGTAGCTAATACATATTTTGAAAGGACTCAAAGAAGATGGGTCACAGCCGTGCCAAAGAAACACAATGCCAAGTGTTTCTCGCATACTTAGACCACGAAGAGATGGCTTTTGACAGAGCTGTTGTATTTTTATTCAACAGGCTGGAACATATTTGCCTCAGTCCTATTTGATTCACGAGCAGATGATTGTTACTGATCGCATTGAAAATGTGGATCAGCTGGGATTCTTTATTTACCGCCTCTGCCGTGGCAAGGAAACCTATAAACTACAGCGCAAAGAAGCCGTGAAAGGTAAATGTTCCTCCCGCGATCTTTTGTGTTGGCAGAAAGTTCAATGCCGCGTGAGTTTGAGAAATAGGTGTGATTGTGTTGAAAGGAACGACTCTTATTAAGGCAGCGGTTGCTTACTGCGGTAACTGCGTGCTGCGGGCGTAAGTACGTCTGATACTTTCTGCGTAGGTATGGAAATAAGCCAGTTTGTTGTGCGAAAGTGCCGGAGGCCCCAGCTCGAGTTAGCCGCTAAAATGCGTGTGGGGATGCGTGGCTATGTGTTCCGCGGTACAGGCTTTCATGGATGCTTGTTTCTTGACCCACGCCGCCCCCAAAACCAAACAAACCCCAACCCTTTCGATGTATGAGAAGCTGTAGCCTTGTCGCACAAGTACAGAATTGCAGGTTCTTGTCCTTAAAGCCATCTGTAAATTAGTCCACATCTTCCTATGTGCGTCAGTCAAGTGCGAGTAAGAGTTGTCCTCACAGGAGAGTTGTAGTGCTTGGTACTCCTTCATGGAAAGAGTTTGAAAAACATAATTTGGAAGAGTCTTGACGAGTTCTTAAATACTGCCTTAAAATTTTCGCTCAGATTTTACTCTGTCTTGCTGCTTTTACTTTGTAACTGGATGTGATGAGCGAATGTACACTGAAGCGGTTGAATTGCTTTAGTCATATTGTTGGACCTGGCTGCTCGGGAAAACAAGGAAAAGAGATTTTATAAACAAAATTTAGAACAGCGCTGAAAAATGGAAAGATCTCGATAGCAAAATCCAATTCAAAATTCAGTATGTTGTTCCTGTGGCAATAAAGGATGGGCACAGGTTGGCAGAGAGCATTAGCTTGGCTAAAATTTGGATGAGCTCTGTCTTTCTCTGATTGCAAGATGTTGTTTAAATGCTACTAGTCCACTCTTTTTGGCCTATAGCGGTTCATTCCTTTGGTGTTCTATGTCCATGGAATCACAGAGTGATTTGGGTTGGAAGGGACCTTAAAGACCATCTAGTTTCACCCCCCCTGCCATGGGCAGGGACACCTTCCACTAGACCAGGTTGCTTAAAGCCTCAGCCCCACCAGCTTTTTTACAGAAGCACAGAGAGGGAGGTTGGGAATGAATGTGGGTTAAAACTAGGCAGGGGAGGGTTTGGCAGGTGGGTTTTAACTAAACGGGTACCATGATTTGGTTCACCGCAGCTTCAGGGCCATTGCCTGCGTATTGAATGTGTGCCTCTGTGTTTCCCCTGAGAGGGGGGCTGAGGAGGGGTAGTTCCCATTTCTGGTGACACCTTATCATAGCAAACGTGCACCTATCGTGTCTCTAATGTACCTCACGCCCTCTCCTGTTTACCCCCCGTTGTTCTCTACTAACACAAACAGGAATTCAGAAGCGTGAAGCCGTCAATTGCCGAAAGATCCGACACTTCGAGAACAGGTTTGCTATGGAAACGCTCATCTGTGAACAGTAATGAGGAATGTTACTGTTACAGGAGACTTAAAATCTACAGTATGACCCCCGCCCACCCCCTTTGTATTGTGTGCAGTGATTATTTTTTAAAACCTTTTATGTAAGTAGAGGACAGGGCTTTATCGCTGAACACCTTCCGTACTTTTCATCTCATGAGACATGTAAAATCGGTATGTTTTAGTTTTGCCCTTATTTTCAGGTGTGGTGTTCTTCTTCTATTTGAATAGCAGCTGTATAAAGACTTAGTTTGCTAGTGCGTTTCACGTGATGAATCTTCAATACTAGGAAAGAGAGGAAGTCTTTGAAATATCCACCAGTTTTTAATCGAGTAAAATCGGAAGCAGTTATTAATGTACAAATGGACTGCAAGAGCTACTTCTGACTGTAATATTACCTGCTATCTAGCTGGTTACAGCGTATAGACCAGCCTGCATTTGACTCTCCCTAACAAAGTGCAATTGGTTTCGGTTTTAAAATAGTCATATTTACCTTTTTAGATTGATTTCTGACTTGATGTTTTAAACTGGCAAGTGGTTGCTGTAACAATCTTTTAGAAAACTAAGAAGTAACTTGTGTTACTAACTTGTATATAATCCATGTATGTGCAATGGAAAATAAACCTTATAAACCTGTTTGTCTAAAAGTCTTGTGTTTTCTTTCACTATTACTGAGTTGTGGTTTTTTTTTTTTTTAGAGGGAGGGGAATACAGTTTAAAGGTGAAATGAACGCTTTTTACTTGCAGCACTGTTTTTAAAAGCGAGAGGATAAAAAGGACTAGGCGATGGCTGAGAAATGAAATATGAACAGAGAAGCAGGTTTTTCTGTTCCTTTTTCATTTACAGGCAATATCGTGCTGCTTGCTTAAATTCTGGGCTGGTATTTCCACAATACATAAAATCAGAGTGGGGATCCAAAGCTGCCTTAATATGTTAACGTCTGAAATCCCTGTCCTGAGCACTTGTCAAACGGCGTGTGTAATCCAGAGCGTGCCCTGAGCCAGGCTGGCCCAGCTGCGCGCCGAGGGCCTTCGCTGCATGCGGGACTTGGCGTTTCCCTGCCTTCAGCTTCCTGGCGTTCCCGTCAGGCTGTGCCGTGGAGCTTTGCCAGCTCATCTGCAGCTAGCTCAGATAGCACCCGTACCACTCGGTGCCGTGCCCATTTTACGCTTAAAACTGCTGTTCTGAGGGCAAGTTTGAATTTTTTTTATATGATTGGGATCTTTGTAATGGCAGCTCTCCTAGGGGAAGAGCGCAGGGAAAGATGTGTCGTAGTAGCTGCTGTTTTGAAACCGGTTGCAGGAAAAATTATGGGAGAGAAGGAAAGGGAGTAACACTCAAAAACAAAGCTGGAAAATCTCCCGCAGAATCCACTTCTGAGCTACCAGGACAGGGGAACTGACTTGTCTTTCTGACCAAATTTTGAGCATTGATTTATTAGAAAAGTAGCAATGTTTAATAGAATATTTGTGTACTTGCTTGCAGGACAAAAACCCAAGAAAACCGTGTTTAAACCGCTTTATAAATAATGTGCATCCTAGGTGTCCAAATCTTTTGTCTTAGGTTAAGTCAGTCAAGGGGCTTTGGACTAATCTTATTTTTCATCTTTTAAAGGATCTTTTCTTAATATAGTGGGAGGATGCTTTACTGGTTTTAGAGCTATTATACAATTGTAAGCATGCTATCATCCAGCTTCCTGCTATTGTGTATGTTTGGATCAAGATAAAATAATTTGTTTTAAAGGAAGTTTGTTAAATACACAATACATTTTTTTTTTTTCTGTATCTGCATTTGGCTTAATTTACAGTTTATTCTTTGTGTAGGTGAAGGAAAAGTGAAGTTGTTACTTGCCAAAAGCGGGACTTTTTTAATCCGTTCTTGATGGTGCATGGCAGTCGTGAACATCAGACAAAGCCTGGCATAGGTGCAGGTTAGATGCTGAGGTATAAATTGTATTGACGTAGCTGCAGTGTGGTATAGGTGTAAGCAAGCTGGAAAACCCGCTGGGAAAACTTCAGCCACAGTCAGTCAGGATGTTGCAGTTGTGTGCTTGCAATAAAGGTCAACTAGATGTCAGGGCAAGGTTGCTGGTGCGTTCTGTGGAGCCCTGTGCGACGCGAGATTCGGGCTGAAGCACGTCTCCTTCCTGTTTGTGAGCGCACTGTTCCTATTTTCCCCCAGTTAAACACGGAACTTGTACATTTTTCAGTAAGCCGTGCATCGTCCTTCAACTTGTTTTTAAAATAAAATCAAGTAAGAAACTTGGATCTGGGGTGTGCCCTTCAGTGGAGGTACCAGCAAATGAGGGTGCTGAAGGGGTGGCAAGGGCAGGGGGAGAAATCTGTTCTTACAGGCAGGGGGTTTATATGATCACGGTGCGTGCCTGTGTCCCTAAAAACTTTTGAGCTTGTTGGATGGTGGAGGGAAATTCATTTCTACCAGTAGGGTTTGAAGTAAGCATCGGGAAGGAGGGAGAAGCTCAGTGCCCTGGGGGAAAGCTCCCAGCGTGTGTTCACATCTTACGAAATGCCAGGCAGTTTGGGAAGAAGACCTAAAACATCTTGAGTGCAGGAAAAGCTCCTGTTGGAAATTCTGCCCTCCTAGACCATGTTGATGAACCAAGGGACGCAAATCCATGGAAAAACGTAGCTTTAGGAGCTTGGGCTTTTTTTCCTTCTTTATTTTTTTCATAAGAGTATAATAAAAACCCATAGCTGTGCTATGTGAAGAAAACCACATTTCCAGCCCGATGAATTGCAGAAAAGGGTTAGTGTAAAAATGACCTCACTGGGCAATTATCTTTGCAAATATTTTTAAAACTCCTCGTAAGAAAGAAAATTAATCCTAATCCTGAGACATGCTTTGTCACTGAAGTAGCAAAATCAAGGAATGCCACTCTCCTATGCTACCGTGTGTGCTGGTTTTAGTGGGACAGAGTTAATTTGCTTCACAGAAGCTGGTACGAGGCTGTTTTGGATTCGTTTGAGGCTGTGTTTTGGTTTTGTGCTGAGAAGAGTACTGATAACACTGGTGTTTTTAGCTGTTGCTGAGGAGTGTTTGTACCGACTGAAGGACATTTTTGGTTTCTGGTGCTGCTCCTGTGTTCCCAACTTCTTCGCTACAAGCAGCAGGAAGGGACACGCTCCAGACAGCTAACCCAAACTAATCAAAGGGACATTTCATTCCATAGAACGTCATGCCTGGTATCTTAAGTCGGGGGTGGGCCGGGGAGCATGTTTGTTGGCTCTCTCGTTCGCTCTAGCTCTTTCTCAGTTGCTCTCTCACTGGTTGGGGCTCGCTCTGACGCTGGTGCTGCTCCTCTTGGCCTTGGTCTGGCTCCTGGGCTCTGGCTTTCCGGCTCTGACTACTCCGGACCTGTCGGGGCATCGGTCGGCAGGTGGTGAGCAGTGGTATCGTTTGTTTTAATTTCCATTATTTTAA
>NW_010268345.1:0-278 GCF_000690775.1 Eurypyga helias
TTTGGAGCAGACAGGGTGTTGAGTCTTCTTATGTTCAGGTGTAGCATCAGGACCTGCTTCTAGGCACCAAAACAAAAATAAAAAGACCTGATTTTTCTCCAAAGTGAGTAATTTTACCAAAGAAAAAATTAGGATTTCTATCCTGAAGGAGCCTGCAGGCAAATACTAAATTCAGGGTGTTACGCAGGAAAAGAAGAAAGGCTGGGAGAGTTGGGGGGTTCAGCCTGGAGAAGGGAAGGCTGCGGGGAGACGTTAGAGCCCCCTTCAGTGACCGGGGG
>NW_010268345.1:629-2761 GCF_000690775.1 Eurypyga helias
GCTTTGAGGTCCCTTCCCACCCAAACCATTCCATGAAAAGCATACGTGGACCCCATGTCTGGAGGCTCAAGCTGGGGCTCCTCGGGGTGGGCTTCCCTGGGCTGGGCAGTGACAGAGTCACAGCTATTCCCAGAAAACCGCCCACATCTGCCAATGGGAAAGCCAGCTTTTACCAACTTCAGCATAAATTTGCCCAAATACCTGCACCCAGCAGCTCCAGCCGTCACGCCATGCTCGGGCAGCGCCCCTGCCAGGCGCTTGCTGGGCTGGATGTCCCCGTGCCAGCCCCAAACCCAGCGGCATTCCGGATGCTCGCTCTTGGTACCGCAGCATCCCCGTGCCGGAGACTGTCCCAGCCCTGTGGGGCTCTTCCCATCCCACACTTGATCTTTCATGGATTGAATTATCTGTTGGACCCCCCGTATTGCTGCCACTGCAGATCACGAATGCTGAAGCACAGCTTTCGGGCTGGAGGGAAGGCAGAACACGCGGCAGAAAAGGGCCCAGTATAAACCAGTTAGCTACTGGTCCACGTCCTACCCGGGAAGAGATTATCATCCTGTTACTTATTCAGCAAGTGGAGATGATGAGGTTTGGGGTCCCAGCCCAGCAAGCCCGCGAGGTGGCTCTGGCAGGCCTGGCTGGGGTATTTTCAGAGGACTCGGGTTGCAGAAGCGTAGCCTTTACAAGGGTAGACACGTCGTAGCAGAAGGAAGAGCAACCTGGTGGTGTGAGCACGGCCAAAACTCTGCCGTGAAGTGGGGTGAAGGCCACTTGGGTTAGCAGTGGGCTCTCGGGGGTACCTTGCAAGGGCAGCGTGGCATCGTGAGGCCCAGCAATGGGTTGCAGGTCCCTAAACCCCCCAGAAACCCCTCCGTGAGCCGCAGGCAGGATCTGGAGCAAAGTGCTACGAGCTGAAACATCACCCTGCCAGGGAAATCACAGGGGATTCGGGGTCTCGCAGAGTGGGGTATCAGCAAACGGATGTAGAGAGTAGGGTGTAAGAGAAGGGTGCTGGGAGGGTGATGAGCGACGGCTGCATTGAGCCCGGAAGCACTGGGGAGCTGTGCTGTGCCTCCCCTCCATGGGGAAACGTCTGGGAGGTGGAAAGGAGCTGTCAGCCCCATGGCTGTAGCCAAGGACCAGTTCACCCTTCACCTCCGAGCCAAATTCATCATCGGGCTTATCGCTCAAGCCTGATAGTTCCTCGCAAGGACCCCCTTGTCCCAGGGCTGAGGGTTGGTACCTCCAGCAGCAGGGCCGCTCCTAACGCTCCGACGTAATTAGGAGCAGGGCTTATGGCCGTCGGAGGAAAGGGAATCCTACAGCCAAGTTAGGGTGGACAGGGGCTGCGGTGTGAGTGCTTGAGATGCCAACTGCTGCCCTCCTGGGTTACGGTGTCTGAAAGAGCAGGTAGGGCCGAGGAGATCCACCCCGAGCCTCGCCGATGGCGCTGCCGTCGGGTTTACCTCCTGTGGGGCATCAGCGGCGCACCCCGAAGCAGATCCCTGAGGATTTAGAGGTGCTGCTGGCTGGGAGAGGGGGTGCCAACAGCCATAGCTGGTAGCCACCTGCTTGCAAGTTCAACGTGAGCGTTTAAGACGTGCTCCGTGATGGCTGATCTTGCAAAAACCCCTCTCTAAATAAAAATGGGAATAATGCGAGGCCTAATAACATCATTTTAAGCTATTTAAAGCCTGCAGGTAACAGAGGAGAGCTGCGCGGGCAGCAGGCCAGCACGGGGACCACCGCTGCTGAGGGTCCCCGGGCGCTGCCAGGTGTGAGGGGGACACGGCTCCTGTGCCACGGTCACCCTGGACGGAGCAGAGCCTTGTTAGGTGGCTACACAGAGTGAGGGAGCTGTGCTACCGCTCCTGTAATCCCCTCTGGTCCCAAAACCCCCCTTTTCGCAGCGTTCAAAGCCTCTCTCGGTACCTTAGAAGGATGCAGCCCCCATCCCCTCTGCCTGTCTTACATCCTGGTGATTATCTTTATGCCCAGCTGATTATTTTAAGCTCCGGCTGCTGGATTTTGGGGGCCATCCTGGCTCCTGGATCCCCTTCCCCTCACACAGTGTGGCACAGCACACAGGGCACGCTCCCTGGGGGCTGTTGGCACCAACTCTTGCATGT
>NW_010268345.1:2804-3071 GCF_000690775.1 Eurypyga helias
TCTCAGCTTCGGGCAGGGTGACATCCCACCACGACCCCCTTCTCGCTCTCCAAACTTCCCGACACCAGCTCCCGTTCCTGGCAGGGTGAGGAGTCTGCAAGGTGATCCCGCCCCGAGCCTTGGGGAGAAAGCTGACTTGTGTTCTCTTTATGCTGTTTAACGAATCTCTAGCGATGAACAGTGGGCAGGGCGTGCAGGCTGGTCGGACCCCCTTCGAGTTCTGCGACCCCCTGGAGCCAGCGCAGCTGAGGCCGGTCCCGTGTCCCG
>NW_010268346.1:0-524 GCF_000690775.1 Eurypyga helias
TCCCCGGCCCGGTCCGACCAGTCGGGGCTGCTGGGAGCGGAGGAGGAGGAGGAGGAGGATGTGTTTCTGATCACCGCTTACTTTTAAACACTACAATCAAGGAATGTAGCCAGGAGGTCGGGCCTGGAATAAAACCGTAAAATCAGAATTGCCATCTTTTTGATGTTTCAAAGTCTCTTTGAATGCCTTTGATACACTCAATAGCAAATTTACTGGGCTATTATCACTAATAAGCAGAAATAAGTAATATCTCTCAGAGACTTCTATGGGCTTAATGTGTCCTTTAAAATAAAGTTTTTTAACATCACATAATTCCCCCTCTGTCTTTGTCTCTCCTGCAGCAGAGCTGCCCGGCGATCGCACGGCTACACCTGGGCGCCAGCCTGGGCTCTCCCAGCACCTTCTACCCCCCGATTTCTTCCCTCTTACTCTCCTATTTGTTGTTTTGTTTTAAAAGAAGGCCAGGCTGGATGCTTTCAACTGGCTAGGTGGTCTCGCAGGCAGCAATGACCCGAAACGGACTC
>NW_010268347.1:0-25063 GCF_000690775.1 Eurypyga helias
AGGTCCCTTCCAACCCGAACTGTTCCATGATTCCATGAGAAAAGAGAAGTGGATAAGACTAAGGTCAGAGAACAGATTGAACATGCTGAGGTATATGAGGCTTTAAAGGAAAACAATCTTGCTGTGATTGAGAGCTTTGCTCTACAGAAAGAGTCCAAAGACAAGAGGATCCAGAACAAGAAGTTGTGAAGGTTATTTTAGCAGCAGTAATTTCAGCAGATTGAAATAACCAAGGCAAGTCCTTCAGCCTGGAGGAACAGTTGGATGGAGGAACCCAAGAAGTAACTGTGGATTTGTAAAACAAAGGGGTTACATTCTCTCTCCTTCTGTGACTGGCCGGCTGATTTTACTGTTCACTGTCATGCCCACGTGCATGTGGAGTGCAGTCAGAGGCAAAGAGCAGGGGGGAAGTGAAACAAAATTCCTATGAAAAGAAAGTCTGGAGTAAAAATAGCATGAAAGCCCCATCCTGCTAGCATGGAGCCAGATGTGTCAATGCAACGTATCAAGAAATAGTATGGGTCTCAGATGGTGTTTATGTATCCATCTCTGTTTATATTGATGCTATATTAGCACGGTTAGTGCATACTAATGCACGCACGGCACATGCAGAGGGGGTATCTCTGAGCTATAGCACAAAGCTGAGTAATTATGTTAATTTATCACACACCTTTGGCTGCTTCACCACCTCATCCCTTCTGAATACTCTTAGCCTTCCAACCAACACTATGTTAAAAAAATCTTAAAGTGTTTAAGAGGGAGGGAACCAATAGGGTTCTATAAAACCTGAATAAGGTATTACAGAACATATCCTGAAACTACATTGGCTCCTTTCTTTTCCAGCAGTGAAAATCAAGAATGACACCAGTGTAGTTACACTACTGCTCTATTAGAAGACAGCACCACAGGTCAGAGCCAAGATCCATAGAGTGAAATTGTCTCCAGCACTAATTAGGCTTAATATCCCTTGTGAAGCTGTTAACCCTAATTAAGGTCACTATAGGTCCTTAGCACTAGTATGCCACTCATTTATTCATCTAGGTCTTAAAAACAGTTCAGTTTTTGTCACCACTTTTGGTGTTGTCCAGAGTTACTCCAGGACAGAGTTACTCCAAACATCCCTCACTTTTCCAGCCTAAATGAACCATTGGTTTGTCTATTCCCCACAATGACATGAGGTGAAAAAGTGAGCTAACATCTTTCACCAAAATAAAACCTCTCACCCCAAATAGAGCAGGTTTGTGGCACCTCAGGACACATCCTGATCCCCTCCATCCCCAGCAAATGCATTCTGTTGAGTGATAGGGACCTGAGGAGGGAGCAGGAGATGAAGCTTTGCTGAGGCTGGTTCTCCCCAGTGATGAGGATTATAATAATCTTGTGCTTCATCACAGCCACTCACACACGTCCTTTGTGTCAGATGGATCTTTGGATTCACGGTGCTGATTAACAAACTAAACCAACACTTTCTGTCAAAGAATTGCAAGGTTTCAGAACCATAAGCCAACATGCTGGAATCATATTAAAACCAAAAACCAAACCAGAAAAACAACAGATAGCGGTGCTGTGCTTTTACTTTGATGGGGTTTAGGCAGTGAGATCCACAAGTAACTACCACACTCCAACCAGGATGGATAGATAATGTTTGTTATTTTCAAGAGTCTCCCCTCCCCTGCCCCCCACTAGCTCTTTTGTGTGGTTGCTGAAACTCCCAGCTTCTTCACGGGACAGGACCATGAAACAGGTTTTGCTATTGCTGTCACATCTGCACCACAGAGACTTCCTGGATACTTACAGCAAGAAGGCAGCTTGTTTCCGCTGGGGTGTCCTCATCTCCCGTGGCTTGCCTTCCACATCCATCAGGTGAATGGGATTTGAAAATTGCCCCTCCCTCTCCCCTCATCCAGGCACAGGTATACCTGTGATGAGTAAGAGTCATTGCTATTTATTACCTTTGCAAATAATTGATGGCTGTTGAAGCTTTCAGGCTGTTCCAAGCAATTCAGTGAATGAGCAGCACTAAGTGAATACATCTACACACAAAGACCCAAAAAGTTTTGTTGCATGAAATGGGCAACCTTTAATTGACCTACATACTCTCAACTCTGCTTTAAACATTCAAGCCACCTTCCATACAGGCACATCTTAAATTTTGTTTTCCTCTGGATCAATATCAATTCCAAGAATCCATTAATTCTGCCTATCCCATTCCCTCACTGACCGGCTTAATATTTTACACTTCAAAAACCAAACAAGAAACATCCTCAGGTATCATTATGACTGCATTTTCCTCACATGACATCTATCCTTCATTCCTTTTTGAAAAAGTCCTTTTATCTGCTTTTAACGGATATGAATGCAAACACAGAGAAAGCATGATTCAGCTCTCTGTACTCATGCCAGTCTAACTTATGCCAGTTTTTGAAGTTTATTTCCACTGGCCTCTGTCTGCTTCAAGGTTACGTGACTGAAATCCTGTGATCAGAACCAGCCCTAGGAGTAGCTTACTCAGCAAAGCAAGCAAACAAAAACCCCTTGCATGTTCAAATATGCAGTGCTGAATGATTTTTCTTTTCTCTTTTTTTGTATCAACATATGGACATCTCTGTCTCTCCACTGATCTAATTTACAAGTGTATATAGCAGCAGTAGCAGAGCGCTAAACCCACTATTTTAATAAAAAGCAAATCTAACAGAGAATGTGATTAGGTATCTAGTGTTATGTTGCACAGCAGGAAAGAAGATTGAATAGGAAGGATTTGGCATCTGATTTATATAGGCAATTTAAAACTCTTTGGGATTTGATGGCTCGGCATGTTTGTGTATAATTCACCTCAGTTTGGCAGTTCCAGTACAGTCTGAAATTAAAAAAGTCATACAATAAGAAACTAAGTTTTTGTCATTTCCCTCATTTTAGAGGGGAGCTAAGGGCTCTTCAAGCTATCAGTGACCACTTGGCAGCTCAGAGACAACCAGGCGTTTGGTTTAACATCAGTGCAGAGAGGTCTGCCTCCACGGATGCTGCAGAGTCACTTGCAGAGCACGGCCCCATCCAGGAGTTTCCTCCTATTTGAAAGCTCTTTGGGAGTATTCAAAAGGTGGGTGCTGATGCCAGCTCAGCTTTCAGGAGGAAAATACCCACAAGGCAGAATCAGCCACACCAGAACCATCAGCCTAACAACCCCATGCAGCAAGACAGGCTACAGAAAATGACACAGGCAGAGTTATCCTTTGGGTACCACATGGTAATACAGATGCCATGTGAAAACTGGAGGTTCGTTTCAATAGTGGTAGGACAGAATGGCTCTGAGTGTTAAATATAATAGATCATAAAAAAAAGTACGCTTTGAGTATCTGAAAATTTTTAATCTTGAATAGTAAGTTTCAAAAATGAACAGACAGAACCAAGAAGTTGATGCCTGAAATACCTGGCAGAAATCACTGCACCCTTACCTTGTCATTGGTTACTGAAGATGTTTCTCCCCATTCCTGACTCTGTTTAGACATTAAGTAAATGAAATGCCCTTCAGTGATGCCATCCTGCTGCTTAGCTGCAATAGTACCATGTGAATAAAACCTGTTTTCACAAGTTCTAATAAATCAGTTTTATACAGATGAATCCTGTCCCTGATACCTCTGATATGCAGAATTTGTACATAGCAGAGGGGAAGTCTGGCAGTGAATTTCTATTGCTCAAGGTCTGGTCTCAATACAGAAAGCAAAGTCTTGAGATTAGAAAATGCATTTGCTTCTGGGAAATATTCTACATGCACGAACACGTCTGGAAAACAGCTTCTCCTAGTGCTGGATTGTGATCTGTATCAGCAGCCCTTTGTTCAGGAATAGAAAAAGGAGTGAGAGGCTGGAGATGATCTGGGTAAGGGGTTTAGGATTTACTGATATAGCTCCAAAGAAAAGGTGGCTAAACTCTGCCTGTTTGCCCGAACTCTGGAAAACTCTGCACAACAAACTGAGCTATCAGAGGCAAGAACTGTTTAAAATATCATGCATGGAGAAATCTGAGATAACAGATAACTTGCTTGATGTTTTTGCTGATGCAGCGGAGAATTACATGGCAGGAGGGAATAATCTCTGTTTTACAGGAGTTGCAGTTGTTGCTATGTTAGCAAAGTTTTCAAAGTGGCCACATGACCTTAGTCTGGCTTTTATGGAAAACTGAAATCACATCTGACTTACTGGCAAAGTTAGCTGGCTCTGGAGAGCAGAAAGCAGAGCTTCCTCCAGCTCTTAAGGCTACACCTCAGCCAGGTCTCATCCTTGTCCTTTGTGACTGGCACCTCTACGCTGCTTTCCCCTCCGTCTGGCCTGTGGCCCTGGCCTGGCTGCAGTGTGCATCGAGAGCAGCCACACTCTCCCCACCAAGGTCCTCGTGACCTGGTCAGCTCAAACCTCTTGCCATCCCCCTACTTTCATAACGTGATTCCACTCCTGCATAAGCAAGAGAACGACAGAAAGCATTCTCCAAGTAATCACTCAGAAATCACTTCATCATCTCATAATCTCTTGTCACCCAGTTAACTAGGCAGCAGATGACAGGGCGTTACTGTCTGCTTGTTTTAAAGTATAAGTGAAACTGGAACAGAAGACTGTCCAAATGAAGTTTTCTAAATACAGGTTCATGCCAGGGTTCTATCAGATGATTCCTAAACGTTGATTTAATCGGGGCTGACAACCTTTTAAGGACCCAGTCAACCTTTCTTAAGTGATACGAAATAAACAGGGGCAAAACTTTCACATTAATCTGAAACGGAACCCTAGGCCTTATAAAAGTTGACATCTGCAGATGAGAAAATCACACATGGGTGATCAAAGTTTCTCTTCAACAGGATCCACCTATACCCATATTGACTTGTGGGTTTTGTATGCCAACAGACACACCTACCTCATACACACAGGGTAGTCTTCTCAAGGCTCATCCTGAAAACACACCTCTGGGCCCTGATCTACAGCCACTGTGTGAGTTGGGAACCAGGATTTCATGAACCCTCACAGTTGGTTCATGACAGCATTCCTCAAAAGTGCCCCTGAAGGTCAGAACCATTCTGGGGGTTGCAAAAGGGCTCAAGGTGCAAATGTAGCATTCCCCAACAGTTCACCTTCAGGGTACAGGAATGACACTCTAAATGTTGCCTGCAGAGGTTTATATTCACCAAACAGTGGCTAACTACCTTTAATTGCTGTCAGGCTCCCAATGCCAAGGATTATATCGAAGACACTAAACCCTTGCGGCCAGGAATTCTAGCTGATTTCCTTACCCTGGAGACAATTAACTCCCATTAGCTGAGGAGGATCTCAGGGAAACAAGCAAGTTGAAAGGGAGGTTAAGAAAGGTTGCCCTGAGATGATGGGATTCAGCTGCTTCTTGGGGCATGATGCCCTACCAGTCAGATACAGAGCTCATCCCCAGTTCCTTGCATGGCAGACATAAATGAAGGCAGGCACCTGTACCTATGCAGCTCCTCCTGAGCAGAAACTCTCTATCCTTCTGGCACCTTCACCCTGTGTTCTGAGCAGCCTTAGGAAGCACACACATTACCTAAGAGATCTTCCAAAACCTGGCTGTCCCAATGCGCAGGGTGTGGGCAACCTGGTGAAACACACTGAAACTTGTCTTTCCAAAGGGTTCACAAGCACAGATGTTTTGATAAATATGTGCTGTGATGGCCAAAGTTGTTTCATCTGCCTTCAGCATCGCTACACCTGGAATTACTTCCATATTATTCTCTTAGTTGTTAAACCAAGATCTTGAGGGAGGAATAGAAGGAGAGAAGTGGGGAGCAAAACAATCTCTCATGTAAAATCCACCTCCTGTGCGAGCACATAAAGCCGCAGAAGTTTGCTGCCTCATGCTGTGAGTCTACGTCTCAGCTTTTGGCAGTGGAACAAAACCCTGGAAGCAGTCTGGAGGCATTTGCATGTTTTGCTGCTTGCTTTGGCTACTGTCAAAGTATCCTAAGCCCTGCGTTGTCCTTTTAGAAATATGTTTGCAAGGCATTTTTCTGAAAATGGTCACTATGAAAATAATTGTGATTTAGATTACTCCACCACCTCCTTTAAAAAAATGTTATTTAAAAAGCTGATTTTCAAATTGTTCAAATAACGACAGCAACCATATTCCTGAGAAAATCAAAAGAAATGGCTACAAGGGGTCTTTTAGACTATCTCTGTATGCCTCGTTTCTTATTAATAACAGCACAGATTCTCCCTGTGTGATCTTGCTAGGATATAAAATACATTCAGACTCTGACTCCTATCTAAGGAGGGTCTGAAAGCCTTTTCAGCGTGCTCCTATACAGCACGCTTGACATTGCATTCCCCCGGAGGTGCAGCACACCTGAGCCAGCCTGACCATCACGGTTCTTCCAGAGGTTATGAGGCAGCTGCAGGTGACTATGGGGCATCAACCCAACATGCACCATCCTTCTGAAGTTAATTTAGCAGCCTGTACTGATTTCTCTGTTGCCTTATCTAAGCAGCTTCTGATGTATTTTGAAGTTATGCAAACTGAAATGTTTTATGTTGCCTTTTGGTGCCATGCAGAATACATTTGGTTCCGGCTTTCTGTAGTGCCTGTATTGCAAACAGAGCTGCCATCAGCTGCTTAACTACCCTCATTACCTGACACTGCAACTCCATGCCTTTCCTTGGCAGTTCGGGGTTAGGAATCTTCTCCAGTTGTCTGTGTTAGATTCCCTTTGGAAAGAGCACAGTGACAGCACATGGGAGAGCGAGGACTTTCATGATGAACCAAATCACAACTTGAACAGGGAGACAATTGCTCTAGTGAGGAACCAAACCACAGTACATCACTTTGGAGACTTCCATCATCACTGAAATCACTTTACACCTGAAATGGCAGGGGTGAAATTATCCTGATGATATTTCCCCAGTAGATGGGTCAGAAAGAGCTGTTGAAATTTGCCCGTGAGTCTAAATCCAGTTACTCTCATTCCTACTCATAGCTGCAACACTGCAAGTTAGCTCCAGTTTCCTCTGGCTCAAACTCTCTCCTGGTGCTGTATGAAGATGTGAAGCATGGCATGAAGGGCAAAGGAGGTGAATTTGCTTGTTCCGAGCCCTTGCTCATGGTCTGATTGAAATATGAGGTATTATCTACTTCTCCTTCATATCAGAACACCCTCAAACTGCCAGCTCTGAAATGAAACCCCTTTGAGGCTCCTGATAATGCGCTTCAGCAAGTATTTCACAATCAAAATGACTCTTGGTATTTCTGAAAGACTGGTATTTCATGCCAGCACATCTGTTTAGGCTGAATGACTGACTCATTTGGGCAAGTCCTTCTGCCTCTGTTTCCCCTTCCTAATAAAATAAGGATAAAAATTAAACCCTCTGTAGACTGAAGTTCTTATCCCAGTTCAAAATATTTTTCCTCCATTTTTTTAATGTCTTTCAAGATAGAAGAAGCAGAATGCTTCATAGTTTTTTCACTTCTGTCATTCTCATCTGCTGTTCGTCACAAAACAGACCAGGGGATTGTTTTGATACTGATATATGTCTTATCTTTACATATCAAAACCCAAAGCAGAAAAATATTTTGAAATGTGGAAAATATGGAAAGTGTATGGAGGGAATGGTATGGAATAAGAAAAAGAGAAAATGCTACATGAAATACACATTGTTAAGAAAATTGCTAAGAGAACTTATCCCAGCCTTGGGATAACAATATGTATGGAACAAAATAAAATGGCCCCTGCAAGTGGAATACAGTAAGGAATGTTCTAGGACTTCTTCTAATGTATCAGCTATTTTGGAAAAGGACTGGAAGATATCACTGAATTAAATGGGTAAGAGACTATTAAAGGGACGTGTAACAGTCAGAGTTTTAATTTAATTAGACCATAAGCTGATGATGGCCACTGGACCTTCAGATGCTCACCGTCTTGGATTTAACTCACTTTGGAAGGCAGAGAGTAGGCCAGCAAGGAAGAACGGATTGGGTAGGTGGTCTTTAAAGCATGCAAGAGAAAGGAAGAGCAATGGCACATGTAAAAATTCAGAAATGCAATGACCACAAGACTGTCTTTGTTCTCCCCAAACCTGTTGAAGCTGGTGTGTTTTACACATTAACCTCTCCCTACCATGAGCAACACAGGGCCAAACAACACTGAGGTGATAGGTCACCAAAGCAATAAAGCAACGCTGTATTTATGTCGGTGCTCCTAAAAATGCCTCCCCCCAAATTCCTTCCAGATATTCAACTGCCTGATGGAAGTTTTATTTGTGGGTTAAACGATAGAACAAACTGCAACCCTTATGCCTTCTTAAATCATGCAGCCTCCTTGGAATGACTAAAATTCCCTCCGAGTTGCATTATCCAGAGTTTGTAAATGTCTGGAAGGCATAAACCACTAATGCATGTAATTTTTCTTTACCCTCCTGCCATGTCTCCAGCTTTCCCACACAGATCGCTGCTTTCTCCCTACCACTTCAAGAACGGGATATATTTCTGTCTCAAAAACCATGCACTATCTCTCCTGACCCAGGGAGTCAGATTACACTGAGATTCAAAACATGCTTCCTTGCTGAAAAAATTACACATTCATTTTTCCCCCACAAGAAGATCTCTGCTTGCAAACCAGGTGTGACTTGGAGCGGTCCCCTCCAGGGTTTCCTTCAGGGAGAATTTGAAGGAGGTGGAGCAAAGCTACTGATCATCACAGCCTGACTGTAGCCAAGAGCAAAAAATACCCGGATGCACGCACAGCTCACAGTACTGGAGACAGAGCTGAGCCTGCTTACTGTGTTTCTTTGGATCATATCCTTGGATGAGGTGTTCCGATGCATTACCAGCTCTGCCTCCTCCTGCAGAGTCCTCTGCAGGCTCCCCTTTGCCCAACACAAGAGGTTTTCTCCGGCAGGAGACACATGTAAAGCCACAACAAACCTGCTTAGCAGTTCTGTTCTGCTCCCCATCGTTTCTGCCAGACTCACTTTGCATGACTTCTAGCACCGGTTCCCAAGGACACTTTTCACATACAACAAGCTTCTTTTCCCTTCAAATACCCTTGAGTTAATAGCATGTTCAGAAGGCACTTATCTCTGTCCCTTCTTTTCCAAGTAAGGCACTGAAAAGCCCCAAATGACAAAGCCATGGTGATCTGGGCCACTTCACCTTTAATTTTCCATCTCGCCAGCTCACTAATACGATGCGCTCTGTATCAAAAGTAGATTGCTTGACTACTTGGATTAATTTTTTTTGCATAAGCTATACCTGGAGCTCTTTCAAAAACTTTTCCGCAGTCATCCCGTGGAGGGGCTTAGCATAAGCTCAGTCGTTGCTTCTCAGCCGCGCTTGGTGCAAACACCAGCACATCTCAGAGGTGTGTGCATCCAAGGCCTTCCCTATTAGTCACCAGATCTGTGCTTCCATGCAAGAGTTTTTCATAACCACCACACCTAAGTCGTTCTCACCTTTGAACACCACAGCGAAAAATTGTGGTATAAAATACCTGCGGTGAAAAGCAAAGGCAGAAAAAAGTCCCTCTCTGCTCAGTTTTATGCTCTGAGTGATGGCAATAATAAACTAACAATTTTCTTATATATCTGTGTAACACTACTGCTGCAGTTTAAAACTCCACTTAGATTCTGTTCCAGGCTTAACCTCCAGAAAACTTTGTAACAAAAAATGTACTGTTACAGACTTCTCATGGTATTTACTTCCGTGAGGCTGATGACTATAAGGCTGGCACCATGTCCAAGAGTTAAAACCAGAGTAAACACTTAGCAAGTACAGGCTGAATTCAGATAAAGATATTAAAATCAATGTTCATTCCAAAACTTACAGTGACTTGTTAAAACTTCCTTCTTCCGTTTATGAAGCTGATACAGGAATGTTAAAACAACAGGGATGTTCAGACTGCTTCTGGTTGGGATAGAAATACACAATTTTGTCACTTTCTTCTGGAAAAAACAAAGATGATATTGACAGTGGATGAGGGAGGAAAGCAAGTGCAGCCCCCAAGATTTCTGATGCTGAAGTAGTTTGGTATAAATGTAGCTCTATGAAGCTTGCAGGAAGTTGTTTTCAGTATGTGCTTGCTTGATCTTGAATCTTTCTGCCCATATCCCCAAGGCCAGTGACCTGTAACCACACACTGCAGTATTGGCTTTTGAAGCTTTAATAACCCACCTGTAGGATTTTGATTTTGTTCACACCAAAGGCAGGAGCTATGCACAGCACTGCAGCTCCTGCCTGGGATTTCACGTGCCTCTACTGCCAGACAACAAATGCCTGAGTGCCAATAAGCCTCTGTGTCTGTTTTCATACCTGGGACTCTTGTAGTGGATAAATAAACACTGAAGTGGCACAACTAGTTTTGCATGAAATCCCTGAATAGGTCTGAACTGGTGTTTGCTAACAAATCCCAGCTCCATTCATTTCCTCCTTCTCTTATGAGGATTCCTCTCTCCTTGGGCTCCCTCTTTTTTTTATCTATTATCCTTACTTTAAGACAAGTTAGAATGTTTCTCAATGTTGCCCATTTCTTTGAACTTCTGATCATTACAACTAATCACTTAATTGTGGGTTGGTTGGAGATACCAGGCATTCCAAATGAGCTTTTCCAGCTAGCAGGCAATCAAACCCTGCCAGATTTCCCAACTGCACTCAGTTCGGTGGAGTGAATCCAAGTGGTTTGGCAAGTCAGCTGCTCCCACCACCCACGCACGCACACCTACCGGTACTTTATTCGCTGAGCAACTCTTTCTTCTCCCCCTCGTCCCACCCACCTTGGTCGCTTGGCCAGGAGGGGAATTTGTAGTTCAGCGGTTCAAAAGAAAGCTCATTCATCCTGCACTGAAAACTGTGGCAGGGGCATGGCTGCCCTGTTCTGACTTGTCTGGAGCGATCGGGATGCTCCAGCACTGAGCTCCCACCTGAAAAGGCACGTGGAAGTCCTCCTGCTGTTGCACCAAGCAGGGTCTGGCTCTGCGGGGTTTCAGCTTGTCCTTAAGCCTGGAGATGAGCAGGATTCTCTGCCGACATCTGAAGGAGCTTCTCGCTGCCAGGCAGCTGGGAGCCAAGGCATCAAAAAATCCACCCTCTCAGCTTTTCCAAAGCAACACAATAATACCATGCAAGCTCCATGGCTACATAAAGCTCCAGTGAATAAGGTATAAGAAACTAAATAAAAGCAAAGGCCTTCAGCATTATAAGCACCTCAAACAATGTAAGGACTTATTTTACATGTTTTATTACTTCCATTGCTGTTTTTATTCTCCGTGCAAAATGCTCAGCATTCAGGCAATATTAAAAGCACCTGAACAGTAAATGTTCAAGAGGACACAGCCAACGCTCAAACCTTTTTCTTCCTTTTATCTACACCTATGAAGAAAAAAAAAAACAAAAACCCCGTGAATGAAAACACAAGTTAATATTTCTGCAGAACCAACATAAACACCTTTCTGCCTCCAGACTCCCAGCTGCCTTTCCACAGGAATCAGCTCAGAAATACACTCACTCAGGTCCTGCTGACACAGTTTGCTGATTATGGTGCGCAGGGATTATCTGACCTGATGATGCTGGGGTTTTTCCCCTCCCAGAAGGGCAGTGCTCCTTTCAGGAGGCAAATGGCATTTTTCAAAAGCAGCAGGGCAAAGGTAGGAAAAAGTACTGAATGCTGTATTTCTTCATTGATCAGGGAAAATAAAAAGGGAATATAAATGAGAAGTCTATCCTTCCTTCTACCTCTTTGCAAGACATCTGCATCTGAGGCAAACTCAACATTTCAGCTGGTAGGTAATCAAAAAGCTGCTCAAGGAAAGGTGATGCCCTGGTCCAAAAGTCACTTGCACCATTTCCCCCAGGAGTTTCAGATGTTACTCTAAGGTCAGACACATCCTGCATGAAACAACTACAAGAAAGTTACAGGCCTGCATTATTCCACCTCACTCACCCTGGTTTTGAAATAAATGCAATTGAAACTAAGGGAAGGAGCTAATTCAACTTTGTTGTTAACTGTCATGCTTACTTGGTGCTCAGCGTTGTGCTGATCCATTGCTGCTCCTGCCAAGGGCACTCTCGCACAGCTTCTTTATGAGCCCATGGGATAAACAGAGGCCCAGGGACAGAGACAAATCCGACTGAAGCAAGTTTGTGTTTCTTATGTCCTCATCTTACCTCCTGCCTTATCTGTAATTAATATCTCTACATGCTTTGAACTTTCTTTTTCTCTTATCTCAGCCGTAGTGTAGCCCCTGGATGCAATGTGTTGAAACAGTCTCCTGGAGGGATCTAGGCTGGCAAATGGGAGGAATCTTCACCTGCTTATCATTTCTGTTTTGCAGTATTAAAACATGCCTGTAGTCAAGCACTTCTTGCAAACTTTAATATTAATGTGGTTTATTTTGGTCAACAGGCTATGTCTATTCAGTTCTGGTTCAGACCAAGCTGTGATTTTCCAAAGTGACTGACCAAATTTCTCTCAACAGCTTGCTTCTGCAATGACTCGAGTGATAAGTACACGCCGGTGTAATACGAGAAACTTCAGGGAGGTACAAGGAAGGTTTACGTACCAAACCAATCTGCGGCAGTGGTGTTCTTAGCGGTGTCAAAATATGACCAGTGTGGCTAGTTTGATTCCTCTGTATGTCTACAAATTTCCTTCACAAGGAGTATCAAGTATAAACTAAGGTTTTAATTGGTGACAAACAGTTGCACAAAGTAATTTACTATGGAAAGATCCAAAGTAATTCAGGACAAACCCCCTTCTTAATTTTTTTATTTCTACTATCTCTAATTACAGGCATGAAATCCAGGTAATAAGTGGGTTACATATTCTGCTAAGAAAATGATGTCTATAATTATAGGCACATGTTCAACTGAGATATTGTGGCATCCAGTGCTTCCACAAAGATGATAATTGTCAACCTTTGCACTGTAATTAAGTCTAAATGGGAATCCTGATCGTTTTCCAAATGAGCAAACACTAAGCCTATCTTGATTGGCTCTGTTGTGGCAATGAATGAAACTGATTTACTCTATGAGTTAATTAAGTTTTATGAAAGCTCATGCCCCCCTCTCCTCAAAACCCACATTGTCAGCAAATATTTGAGCTAATTAGTTCTGTATTGTTTCAGTGCTGTGTGACAGTTTTACCTGCATTATCCTATTAGGAGCCCTGGTTTTCTTTAACTTTGATTTCAAGTTTCCCCCCTTGGAGCAACTACTTTGCCTTTGATTCACCTGTTTCTTGGGTTCATGGCCTTCTTCTCCCTTTGAGGATTATGATTTCAGCAAGGCTGGCGAACAAAAGAGGAGGCTATGCAGTATGGTGCTCAGCTTTCCTTACAAATGCTCTTTATGCCTAACCGTGACCTAACAGGCTCAGTGTAAGTGATCTCGTCTCACAGGCTTTCTTTTCACTGTTATTCATGTGGGATACTTTTTCCTATGAAATGCCAGTGCAGCAAGCCCAGCAGGACTTTGGTAAGTATGGACCACATGGGAGGTCCTACAGATTTGCTGAATGCCATCTATCATCCTGGGTAAACAACGCTACACGAGCCGACCAGAACCAACACGACTTGCTCTTGCCTTCTGCTCCCAGATTCAACACAACATAATCACCAACCATAGTTAAAGAGATCATTTGAAGTCTCAGTTTGATTTGCTCCATTCCTACAAAGATAGCCATCGCATGTAACTATGCAGGAGAAAAGTCAGGAAACTTCCACACCACCTCACAGCCTGGACTCCCAAGGAAGCCACATGCATGTCCAGGAGACCCAGACATGGGTCCAGGTAGTGGCTGCTGGGAGCTGCCACAGCTGGGGATGGAGAAAAGGGGGGAATTTTGGATCCACTCATCAGCCAGTATCAATCAGCACAGCTACAATGAGTCAGTGCACATACAGTGTTTTATTATGTGTGAAGACCAGGTTTTGTTTCCCCCACTATCTCTGCTCTCTGCTTTCTCACCTCAGTTGCTTGCCTGGAAGAACATATTTATTCTTCCTTTCATGAAGGACTTGAGCTACAAAATAAATGCAGAGTAAAATGTTTCCAATGCACTTGCCCAAATATAATGATTTGTGCAATTTAGTGGAAAAAATCACAGAGCTGAAAAAATATATGTGCTTCCTGTGGCGAGAGCACCTGAAAGGCAATGAAATTCCATTACCTGAAACAAGCCCATAAACAGCATTACAGAGCAGCCACTTGTCAGTGCTAGATGCTATTTGTGGGAAGCCACTAATTGCAGCTTTCATAAAACGGTTTGACTCCCTTCCAGGCTGATGCACAGTGCATTCCAAGTGGGTGATTTAGAAGCTGCAGAAAGCCAAATGCCCCAGCCACAGGGGAAAGCTGCCACTTTTGGAATCCCTAAGGAGGGCTCCCCAGCCGAGCAAGATGTTGGCCACTTCTTGTCTACTGCCTTCTGTGCTGCCAATGTCTCCTCCTCCAGCAAAGCAACCAGAAAATCAGGTACCTTTGGGAGCAGGAATGGTAGCATGCATTGTAAGAGGCAGCCTCTGTCTCCAGAAGAATACTGGGACTCAGTATTATAGGAAAACTGTGAAAAGACTAAGATTTCAATCCATTTGCCTAAACAGAGACAGTTAATATCACCTGAGATGTAATACTCAAGGCCTCATGGTACTAACAGATATAATGATAGACCTACAGAAGACCTCTTCCCTCCTGGAAGGACAGATGGAGGTCAGGTGAGGCATAGTGAGCATCCCAAGTATTTTATGAAAACTATGACTAGGCAACAGTCATGGCACAAATGACTTTCCCATGGCCACACACTGAGCCCACAGCAGAAGCGGCTGTTTCCAATATAAAGAGCAAAAGACTTTTCTTCCTAATTACCTTACTGCTTATGCAACATGGTCTCCCTTATAGAACAACTAAGGGAAATGAAATTTAAGTCAAACTTCTCATCTTCGTTCTGAATCCAAAACACACCTCTTCACCTCTGACCCTAGGATTGCTTCATATCTTGCCCCATGAAGCTATACAGATGACACAATAGGTCATGCTAGATTGGCAGGTGGGAAAACTGGCCTGTAGCCTTGTGATTCATCAGTCCTTTCAGAGCACACAGAGAAGACAATCTGCTGATGTTTGGATAGTTTGCATGTTCTTATCTCAGTGGAACTTGTTCACACAAGCAAGGTTTGATTTTATGTTATGCTAAGCCTTGCCCTATACTTGTCCTAGTAGCTGAAAACAAGTTATTTTAGCCAAAGGCTCCAAAATTCTCACTCCTTTTTTTAATAAAAATAAACTGATTGGTGAATTTAAAAAAAAAAAAAAAAAGGAGAAAAAACTGCACAGTATTTTCAGTGGCTCATGAGCTGGAAAAACAACATTTTTTAATGAGGGGAAAAAAAAAGATTAAGGCCACTCAGCAGCTGAAAAAGCAAGCACTTATTAAAACAAAATATTTAATGTTCACAGCCATTCAATGGTTGGAAAAGCATGTTCTAATGACCACGTTTAATAATGTTTAGAGCCACCCAGGGCCTTGAAAAGCAACATCTTGCTGAACCTTATTGAGCTGCTCATTCTAACAAATAACATGCGTGTTCAGCCTACATGGAGTGAATTAGATTACCTACCACTACTGGGGAGAAAAGGGTTAAAAACCCAAAGCTCAAAGTACCCCTCTGCTGTGAACTGAAGGAAGTTAGACAGGTAACTGGTAGAATAGAGGAGGGAAAGGGAGAGACTGCTGCAGAAAGAAGCTGAGATTTCTGTTATCCTTCCCAATGGGGAATTATCCAGCACCCAGAGGGTCACTACATTTTCCCAGTATGAGAAACTGGAGAACAAATACATGTTTCTGTTGTCAGGAAACGAGGGGAGATTGTGCCACTGCAGACAGCCTGGCATCTTCACAAGCTGTAGGTGCTGGAGGTGGTAGCTGGGCAAAAGAATCCAGGGGCAAAGGTGTGCCTCCAAGCAGGCTGTAACATATTCTTCAGTCTGATAGTCTAATGGCTTGCCCTGGGGCAGAATCACAGATTTATTCAAAAATTCATTGCCCGTGCATATTGAAACATGGTGTTAATTTTGTTGCCTTTAAACCAAAAAGTACTCAGGGTCTAGTCCTAGGAAAGCTGAGGTGGTGTGAACTAGCCCTCTGAGCCTTGCAGCAGCGTGACTGCCTTGAATTTGAAACAGTGCTGCGATTTGTTGTCAATATTTCACACTCCTCTAACTTTCATACGTGGAAAATAAGTGCTTGGGGTCATCTTGCCTTGCTGACGGGGATTCAGGGAATCGTTCTGAATCCCTCTGTGCGTTTGGAGCCTTTCCAGAAGCTCAGCACGGTACCTGCAAAGCAATTTGTCTTTGCAAAAATATTTTGCCATTTAAAGCCACTAAGTGGCAGGGAAAAGCAAGTCCTGAAAATATATGTTGTGCTTCGCGCTGGCTCATAGCTGTACATGCTGAGGGTTTTAAATGTAATGCAGTAACCCCTCCTAGAGAAACCAGTTCCTAGGCTGCTGTTAAGAGTACCCTTTCCACCCAGCAGAAACAGGAGAAATCAATGTACGTTAATCAAGGTATCAGATATAAGAGAGATCTATCAACAAATAGAAATAGGACCAGTCTGCTGGCATGGTGCCGGCATCTGGCCAAGACTTTGTGCAAATAAAGATACAGTAGGCTACAGCGAAGGCTCCCAGCACAGTGACGAGACGACAATCAACTGCTGTGTTTCAGCTCCTGCTTGCAGAAGCCTGTTGTGCCCATCTGACCCTACATCAATGACCAACGCTGAGCTCAGACTGTAATTAAGATGATGACAGGAATTGCTCTGAACATCTGACTTCAGCTGCCTCAAAGGAACAACTGATATTTCTTGGGTAAAAACGGAATCTTCAGCTGTTTGATTTTTGGATGACACTCGTTTGCAATGTCCCAGCTCATAGCAGTGACCTCCATATGAAGGAAGGTCTGCGTGAAGGGCACATGAACTTGAATGCTTGCAATGTCACAACTTCATCTCCAGTGAAATAGTTTTTTCTTCCAAGGGAAATCATGCCGGTTAGTTTTCCCATGCTTGGTGTTCCCAAAGGGCACACGAACCTGAATGCTTGCAATGTCACAACTTTACCCTTCATCTCCAGTGAAATAGTTTTTTCTTCCAAGGGAAATCATGCCGGTTAGTTTTCCCATGCTTGGTGTTCCCAGCTCAAAGACACGTGCAGTTTCAGTAAAAAGCCGTATCTGCCAGGAGACATCAGGTAAATCGAATCTATCGGGCACTTCAGATGCTGCCTGTGATCAGTGACAGGAGTGTCTCTGTGGCAGGATTTGGGAGCTGGGAGCAGTGACACCAGTAAATCAGCAAGCTGTACAGACATACAAGGAGTTCAATGGAGCTTCTAGGGTGCAGCGCACTGGATGACCGCAGCTGGGAACCACACATCTGCCACAGAACCCAAGTTGTTTGTTAAGAAAGATCATTTACAAACGTATCTACACCACGGTATTGTCCCTGGCCCACAGGAGCCCTTTACAGTCTCCCCCAGCCCAATCTGAACAGTTTCCTCCATGAAGCAAGGGTAGCACAGAGGTGCAATGCTGGGACCACGTGCGGAGGTCCCAGAGCTCCTTGGCTCTGCATTTGGAGACTTAGTTCAGGACTCAGGAGCTGTGGGAGCATCCCAAGACAACAGGTCCCAGCAGTGATGCAGCAGCACGTGGATGTCATCTGGGTGCCCCACTGCCTCAGTCTGCCTGGCTGAGCTGCTGCAAGGGCATCACACAGAGCTTTACCTCTCCACAGCTGCAAACAGCAGAAACCTTCATAAAACATGCCACAAATCCCTCTGCTCCTTACAGCACAGGTGATCCCCCCATCTCCACCTCCAACCATCTAACCTGCCAAGGGATGACATCACCCTCTCGGTGGGCTCTGGCCTGTGTCCAGCTGGGCTCGCAGCACAGGGAATATCCATGGCCGGGAGATGTAGCCCTGCCCCACTGCCGGCCCAGAGCACCACCAGACAGCAGTCAGCCAGCTGGTAAACCTGGGTTTCCATTTCACTCCATACAGTTAGGATATCCATGCACAGCACAGCCCCTGCCCCAGACACACGGCATTGTCTGTTGGCAGAAACCCTCTGCATCGAGGGGAGAAAGGGGTCCTTCTCCCTCCTCAGCATTCAGAGGTTGTGATTTTGACTGTCTTTAGATTCCTGCACCCTGCCAGATTGCCCTCTCCTTACCACCAGGCTCAAAATTTTGAGGTTATCCTAAAAGTCATGGAAGATTTTGATTACTTGCATCACTTAGATGCAATGTTTTTATTTTTCTAGATACTGTAAAATCAAGAAACTGTCCTTTTCTCCCTCTTCTTCCTCTTGTACATTATTTTTGATTGGCTCTGAGATGGAAGTTAGACTGATGCTAAAAGACCAGGCAAGGAAGGCTGCAAAAGAGAAATGCAGGAACAGTATGGATTGCTGAGGATCAGCCCAAAAAAAGGATCCTAGGGAAAAAAAAACAAAAAGCACACAAAGGACTGAAGGTAACAGTTCAACAGGACACATCTGTTGCTGCTCCCAGCAACATTCAAGCATCCTGTAAGAAACTAGTGGTTACTTCTCATGGGACTTTTTCCCATTTTCTGCAAACATCCTGACACAATCCTACAGCTTAACATCCCCAGCAGCTCCCGCCACCTGCTCTTTCTAGCCTCCAGCCCTGGGTTTGGCCAAGCTCTCACAGATCCTGTGTAGATGAGTGCAGGCTACAAGAATCCTGGGGAGGAAGCACATGTCTTTTTGTATATCTAAATGAAAAATGCCCCGGATCCAGTTTCCTCCTCTTAAGACCGCACAAAATACACGTGCTGTTTCCTCCCAAGGAGTTGCAGGGAACCACCTTAAGCCCTGTGACAGGTTTGACAACAGCTGCAGCAAGATTAATGTTTTAACTGCATTAGTTTCCTTACTGGTACTAAGTGTTTTTTCATATATTTGCACTTTCACAGTGGTACTACAGGATATTTACCCTCTGGGAATGTTATACTTTAAACAATAAAGGGACGTGGTTCTGCTCTCTCCCGTACCAAATTTTCACTCATGATTCCCAATGAATTTACAGGGATCGCTTGTGATTTAAAGTAGTGCAAACAAAGCAAAAGAGAAACAAGATCCGGATCTGAGGAGTAAGGATGTTGAAACTGAGCAGTAGGGAGGGCTGGCTGGGGAGAGAGGGTAACAAGGAATACTCTGCTACAAGAGGACATCCCAGTGTCCTCCGAATCTCTATTGCTCCAGGAAGTTTTATGGGGTGAGAACTGTTAAGTAAACAGTACAAAATAAGTTGAGAAGCATAGATCTGATGTCAAGGGAAGCCAAATACAGTAAAGTGAGCTTGCATGGTTAAAAGAAATGGAAGGAGGCGGAGTGATGGGGCTGTCAGTGTGAAACCTGCACTTGCCTTGAGCTCCAGGGATAATTAAAAAGGGGAATAGGGTCTGGCTGTGGTGGGAGAGGACTGGAAATAAGTAGGATTCACCTTGTCCTGAAGAACAAGAAAATAACTAAAATGAATTCAGTAATTAATCCATGCACTTCCTAGCACAGTCCTGAAATGTAATTATAACCATTTCTTCTAGGATTATTATGATTTGTTTCACGATTTGTCTAAGAGAAAGAAAGAAGCTCTGTCTGCTGAGCTCTGTTGAAATATCCTTATATCTGGTCTGTCAGCCTTTGCCAGCTGAGCTAAGCTGCAGAGATAGAGCCTTCCCTGACAATGTGGTCATCCTTCTCCTTTGCAAAAAGAACAATAGACAGACTAAAACTCATCAGGAGGTGCTCATGACAATGGCTTTCTCAGCTGCCTTTGTCCTCAAACCATCACAAAGGTACTTAGATCCCAGGGGGCATTCACAGTCCAAACTTTTTTGGGGAGGGAAACAGAAAAGGATGAGGGGAATCTTTCAGGAATTTGGCCGCATCTGCTCCTTTAAATTTTCTGCCTCACATCTGAAAATGACCATGTAAGGCAAGACAGAAAAATTGCGCTTTAAAAATATTCACCAGGTATAGTTTGTGGGGCAGCTGTTGAAGTGGACACATTTATAACCACATCTTAATAGTCCAAGGGCAATGTGATCGCAGCTTCTGCATCACCAGCCCAATGTCTAATACGATGAAAGTAAATGGGCTGAAGGAGTTTATGAGCCCAGAGGCCTTTTCTGTCGTTCTCAGTCAAATTGGCATAGTGGCACCAAAGTCAACAAGCAGGAGTGTTACAGAGTTAGCTTCTGGTTGCAACCTATTTTGGGGGGCATTCAGGTTTGTGCCCTGAAAAACAATTTTAAATTGTCCAGAAAAAATATATTGGACTTTTAGTAAAGGATTGCTATAAGTTTAATTCTTAATTTGGGAAACTGTTTGTCATTAAAAAAAATGAAGAAACTTCAAGTTGTTTAAAGGTTAAGATCAAATTACCAGGAACATAGTGAGAAACTTTAAAACCTGGGCTTAAAAAGTAAAGTGGGAAAACAGTGAGATGTTACTTAAACATCAAGTGAAAGAGTTAAAAATGTGTAAAAATGTGGTGCTTTGCTCTGCTGAAAGAAGCCAGACCTTAGCAGTGAGTGTACCAGGTCTTATGCTGGAAAATGGATGCCTCTGAACCTGCAAGTATCGTTACAGTGCAACAGAGGTTCACAAGAACATGAGGAGTTAAATCTTCCTTTCCGTTGACAGGACTATTTTTTTTCTCCTGCTCTGAGAAATAACCTGGTTAGACTCCTTAGAACAGCTGTTTTCTACCATCCTTGTCATGTGTTTTTCAAATTACCCAGATATTAAGTGATTATTTCTTATGATTTCAGCCTGAGAGCATCTGGAATTCTTGAAAATTCCCATCATTTCAGGTTTCCCTTCTACTTCCTTTACATCCTGTCTTCCTCTCTGTGGTCTCAAAATTAATTTTTCCCCTAACACGCTGATGTTCTTGAACTGAGAGGTCTGGCAGGTTCTCAGTTTAGAGGGTACAGGCATGCACACAGAGGAAAGGCTATTATTCTTCACAAATCCTGACTATTTTCAAAATATTGTAATTCTAGTAATAATTCCAGGGGAAAAGAACATCTGAGTTGACTGTATAATGGCTTCTGTTGTAAGAGAATTCCTCAAAAGTCTTTAGGGAACACAAAATACATGACCAGTGCTCAGCCTCTTTCTGAAATGAGGGAATTGCTCTCCTTCCTTTTCCATCCAGTGGATCTCTATCCCAATGGCCAAATCCATGACCATGCAGCCTAATTCTAAGTATATTCCAAAGATGAGTCAGTGGCTATGATGCAGACCACAGGCCTGAAGATTTTGGTGGTGGGTGGAACATTACCCAGTAAGCGTATGACCTGAAAGTTAACATCAAACAGCAGGATAGGCAGCATGAGTGTGGCTGTAAAGGAGAGAACGACTGCATACATTAAAGAAATGAAACACGATGTCTCACATCACAGCATGATGCACTTTACAGATCTGTGACAACATGGCATCTCAAGACTTTAAATGCAGAAAATGTAATTTGCTAGTTTTGTAACTAGATGCATATTCTTTAATTCGCCACCTGCTGCCCGTGATACTCAATGTGCATCCTAAATCAGGTATCCTTCATTATAATTGCACTTGGTTTCCCTCTCTCCAAATCATCAAAGACACCCCTGCTCCCCTTGCACCAACCTAAACTGATTCATCAGGGGTCAGCGCTGCGTTCTCCTCTGCAGTGCAGCAATAAAACAGGACTTGTGATTTCTCATTTCATTTTCCCCACACAGATTCCTCGATGGAATGCAGCAGGGACGTGAAATGAGTTTTATTTGTCTGCCTTCAGGTCACTGTGGGGATTGTTTACTCTTTGTAAAGGTTATGACTGTCAGCACCATGCTGCTTTGATGTAGCAGTCTGCCACTAAGAACAGCACACGCGGGCAACGCGTAGGTGTTTGCAGCCTCTTCGGCATCTCACGGTACCACCAAGGCTTAGGGAGACATTATTGTGCAATTCAGTCTTTCTCCCTGTGAATAAACAGTGATGGAATCTGTGGCCTGGATTGTCACCTGCAATGTGAAGGAGCAGAGGGGTCTGTGGTCCCCACCTGTGCGGGCCACACAGCATCCTCAGCACTGGGTCCTGCTCCACACGTGGGAGAGCGATGTGCTGGTGGTCTGCTGAGAAACTGGGTGGTTTTGAATCTGCCTGTCCGAGCACAGCTAAGAGGGACATGTGAGTGATGTGCAGGGTCTGGGAGTGCTGTGTTATCTCACTCTGACACAAAGGTCTTCACTACACACTCGCTGTGGCCCATGGAACTGGTCCTGCTCGGAGCCATCAGTGGCACATAATCTAGGTAGTACCAGAGTAGCTACACATCCTTTTGGGGTCTAAGGTGGGATCTCTATGGCAGGTGTAGTGCCTTGCTTGAAATGAGATTTAGCACCTGCAGCACATCATTGCAGACAGCCCTTAATGAAAAAGTCCTGGGTCAGCAGTCAGAGGATGATCTTTGACCTAGGACCACTGTGGCCTATAGGATCATAAGCAAAGGAAATGAAATAGGAGCAGTGTCCAGCAAGAATCACATGCTGGAGAAGGACCTTGAGAAGTATTCATCTACTTGACTGGCCTGGATTAGACCGTGTTGAGTTTGGGAAATAAACTCAGGACTGCAGTTTTGCTGCTTTCTAAAGCTACCTGACACCACTGCTGCTGAATTGGCACCACTGAGGTCATTGAATGATGGGCTGAAATTTTGTCCCACCTGGATTTTGAATACTCAGCAACTCCCAGGCACCAACGCCCTTCCTCACAAGCACATCCATCATGGCTGGCATTGATGGATTAGCCAAGGAGTGACTGGACATGAACTAATGAACACCATTCAGCTAAGGCAGACATATGCTAAAAGGGCAGCATAATGGGAGCTTTCATTCCACAGGATGCATCTGCGCTGGAGACCTTGTCCAGCCACAGCTTTGCAAACCCACAAGCCTCTAGTCTGTTTGGGATGCAGAAGATTATACAGCTTCTGACAGCAACTCAGTGTAGGTAATGCCCTCGCCCCACTGCGTGGCCTCCCCATGGCCCACTGAGCCAAACCAACACAGCAGCCTCTACGGAGATGTCCAAACCCACCCACCCTGGTGGGGAAAGGGCCAGGGCACACCATGAATGGTTGTATGATATCTACTGATGTTGACACCAGGACCATGGCTGGGCGGAAGCTCTGGTAGTGAGATTCTCTTCCGAGAGACAGTTTAAGGTAAACCGACAAGTGGGTAGGGACAGTTCCCAGGACCACAGGAGAAAACGAGACTTGTAGGACAACCAACAATCTCCCTGCAGCTATGCCCTAGGACCGAGCTCCCAGTTACCATTCTCAGACTTGCCCTAATCCTGTCTTACTCCTACTTCTCTGTTCTGTCTTCTTGTCCTCTCTTCCAGTTCTATATTCATGGATCAAAAATCTACACATGATATGGTAGAAATCTCCTTGCTCAAAAATTTCTCTGAACTAGATTTACCTAGAAAGCTCAAGAAGCCGCCAGTTTTATCTGTGAAAGGCAAAATTTTCCCTCTTCACAATATGCTTTACAGAATATTTTAACACCCTGGAGTCTGCAGCAACTGTTTCCCATTTGTAGCATCTTCTTTTCCATATGACACATGTGACCAAAACCCTGATATAAATACTGTGGCATTGCATATCTTCATGAGTACACATTTTCTTTTGAAGATAACTTGTAGCATACTGGATGCAAAGAACAGCTGGAAGTAGGGAAGTAAGAGGGAGATCAGATGAAACTGTGAATAACTACCATAGGGATTGTGTAGTGTGGGTGTTAGCTGGGAGATTCCTAAAAAACAGCACTAAAATAACAGCCCCTTGGCTTTAAAAATTATTTACTTGTTCATGTAGACCCAAATATCAATTGGCAGAGAACTGCTAGGGGTAAGGATACAGTCAATGCAGATTTGATGGTTGATTTTTGTCAGAAAGGAACATTTCACAGCTATCAAATATTTAATTAGCACCCACATGGCTTTAGGGATCCACCACAGGGTTTCTCTTCACAGAGTTTTAGTCTGGAAGAGGCAGCTCCACAGAGCACATTACAGCACACATCTTCCTCAGTGCAACATCTGGCAACAGAATGGTAATTGATGTATAAAAAATAGATCATCTGTATGTTATTTTCCACCCTCCTCAGGAGGGAACCTTTTAATTGGCTGATAATAGCCCCCCTTTAGTCTGTCCTCTGAGAGGATTATATAAATCAGGTATCTAGAAGGTCAAGGGATTCCCAGGAGAAGATCCATAAAGAACAGACAGATTATGCAGCAGCTGTCCTGCTGCTTACCCCCAGCCCACCCCACTCCCAAGATACACAGAGGAACAGCAGAGGTCCAAATCCACCCCTCCATGGCCATGAAGCTCCTGTTGAGCAAAAAATCCCACTAATGAACGTTTGCTTCTGTCTCACCAGGAGAATCCCAGTGAGTGGCACCCTCCAGCCATCAGTTCCAGATGTGAATTTACTCCTGCCACAGGAAGTGACAGCCACAAAGCCTCTCTTGCGAATGGTGTCTGCAAGGCCTGTGTGGTGGGAGACTTTCCTGACACCGTCCATCACCCTGGCTGTTTGAGTGACCGCTCTTAGCTACCATTTGCCGTGCTATAATGCACCCTGAGAGATGTATTGAGTTTGTGTTTCCTCAGAGCAGACAGCTTTCTCCTGCACCCCAGATGGATTTGCAAACTGTCTGTCCCCGTGACACACACCTATTGCTTTCTGCCATGCCAGAGACCCACTGCCAGCTTTCACAGCAAGCACGGGACATTCTCCCCATGCCCCTTTTTCCACAAGCCAGCGAGCAGCTCCTCGGTTGGGCTGTGGGGCACAGCCCTGGCACCCTGCTCGCTGCTGGAGCTGCACAGCGGGAAGGAATCTGATCCCTGCCCCAGCAGAAGCTCGTGTCCAGGTGCTGCAAGGGACAACTGATTGCCATTTGCTCTGTGTCACAATTCCTGC
>NW_010268347.1:25088-65976 GCF_000690775.1 Eurypyga helias
TACCCCTATGGCTGCCAGAGGAAGGCAGCAGCCCCACTGCAATTCCCTGCATTGCATTCAAGTGCTTTGACCTCTTTGCTGTTCCACACTTTGGCCATTTTGGTTTCCAAATTCATTGAGCCAAAAAGAGGGAGAGGGCACTATCTTCTTAATATGGAAAGAGGGAGCTGCATGCAACCGTGGTTTTCTGACCAGCTTTTCAAAGGCACAGACGTGGGTGTGCACACTGAAAGACAAGCAGCTGGGCCATAGTAAAGATAAGGTGGGAGGAAATTAAAGGTGGGAAGTGAAAGAGCATTTGTGACTATGATGCTGCAGCATAACTGCACCCACTGCCATGGGACTCCAGCCTAAGGGCAAAAAGAAAACTGTTATCCTGCCCCACAGATCAGATTATTTCACTAAGGCAAATTAGCATAAGGATGGATTACAAATAACAATTTACTTAACAAAGCAAACCCAAAGCTTACCAGAATCAGTTTGCAACCAGCTGCATCTGACTATGTGACTATATCATGGTGGGTTAACGACAGAACCCAAAAGTCAGATCAATTCGTGGTCTTTGGCTTCAAAAGGGAAATCAAAAGAGAAAGAAAGAAAAAGAGCATCTACTTGTCTTCATTTCCTGCATTGATGAAGTTGCTTCCAATACTTGCAATTACTCTCTTCCCGAGAAAGGAATTAATTAGCATCATAATATATCTTCAAAGTTCCAAGAAGAATAAAGGGATCTGGCACAAAGCGGGATTCCTGGCATGGAAATCAGCCCCTCATCTAAGCAGCAGGGGTGATTGTACAGGCATATTAGTGTGAAACAGGGGGATGCACTTCTATTTGCTGCTGGAATAATTTTGATTAATAAATCAAGATCAGGCACCAAGCCTGTGCTTCAGCAGAGAATATGCTGCCTCCTCTCAAACATTAATTCAGCAGCCTCCACACAAAAGGTGCCTCTCCGCTCTCACCCACCAAAGCACGTTTTAAGTCAAACAGAGCTCATTCTTTTATATCTTTAAACAATTCCAGCTACCAGCACCACCTCTAACATATCGCATTCTTTATGCCCTGTTTATTGAGGCATCTCGATAGCGTGTCTGGAGACACACTGAAAAAGGCATCCCTATGTCAGACAGCACGGGCTGCAGAAATGAAAGACGACGTAACAACAGATGAAGGCACTTCATCACAGATCCGCTGTTTGCAAAATTCAGAAGAGTAATAAAGTGACAGGCAGGAAGAGTCACAACCTGCCACACATCTAAATGCCACCGTAGCAGTAGGAGCACGTTATAAATCACAGCAGAGAATGACTGGGTGGTGGTATCTGAAGGACAAATAGCCATTGCTTCATCGGCCACTGACACTCAGGCAAGCCGTGGCTGTGGTGGCCTGTGTCACTCGGAAAATGATGAGCTAGATAATGTCAGTCCCAAAATGTAATCCTTGCAGACCTACCCGACTTAAATGGAAAAGTCTGAAATAAAACCAAGGATGGAAACAAAGAATGATTTAATGTATTCTTCAAAAATAGTGACTGGTGTCTGTCAGCGCCTCTCACAGTCTTCCTTGAAGGTTTTTTCTGACATTAAACAAGTATAGGTAATTCTTATCTCACACTTAATAGAAAGAAGATGTAAAGAAAGGAGGTGACTTGAACTGCAATTATGTTTTGCAGTCAAGGGTGAGCAGGCAGGTGCAAACAGTTACTGAGCAATCCGCTGCTTCGGATGGAGCCATTTGAGATGGCTGCACTTGTTATCTTCAATCTGTTTACAGAGGAGTAATTGAAAGTAGAGATGTCTATCAGGCCAAGTGTAACAGTTTGTTCATGCTTTTTTGCCCTTTCAGTGTAGATGAAATGATGGCAGGAGCGATAAAGGACAAGGATCCGCAAGGTGTGAAACCTATCTGATTGGCACCAGGAGATGTTGTGATGGGCACACAGTCAAGTCCACCACCACAACCATGTTATTTTTACAGCCTGTGACTCATTTTGGTTTCTGCAACTGTTACAAAGCTGCTCCTGGCCATGGGGGCATACACTTGACCGGAGTGTGATTCGGGATGGATTTTGTGCAGGCTGCTCTGCTGTGGCAGAGGCAACAATGGGGGCAGAGCCCCCAAACCTGCCAGTGCACAGGCAGTTCACCCCATGGGGTAACTGTGCTCAGAGCAGTAGGGTGAAAAAGTGATTATTAGCTGCATACCCAGGACATGCCCAGGAAAGAGGGTCTTCTAGCTTCACTTACTCCATTTCACAGTCTCACCTACAGTTTTCTTAGTGCTGTAACAGGAAAACTGTATTAGGCACTTTCAAACAAAGATTGGTGATGAAACATGCAATTATTCTCTTTTTCATTTTCAGACCAAGATCTGTGCACTGGGCAGACTTCCTAGAGCATGCTGCAGGTCCCCAGAGCGAGACCAACGATGACCATTCCTGCAAAAATACGTGCGGACACAACAAACTTAATATTGATGCACATAAAAAAAGTGCAATATGCAAAGTGAAAAAGAATATTTCTGGGATGTGATTTTTTCCCAAATGCATAGAATCATAGAATCGCAGAATGGTTTGTGTTGGAAGGGACATTAAGACCATCTAGTTCCAACCCCCCTGCCATGGGCAGGGATACCTTCCACTAGACCAGGTTGCTCAAAGCCTCATCCAGGAAGGTTCAGAAACCTTCTTACTCAAGAGATCCATTGAAGGCAGTGAAGATAAAGTGTAAGATGAAAGTGTAAAGAAGTGGGCTGTGGGATAACCCAGGTCAAGCCATACCAAAATCTTCCCCACACACAGCTCCATCAATACTTACTGCAGAAGGGGGAAAAAAATTCATACTGTGTTTCCTTTTGATCCATGTGCATAAATTGCATAACCTGTCTTGGAGAAATACAACGCAAACAGCAAAATACTTAGTATTTTTCTGCTTTAGCTGCATTGTGCTGGACAATCACAACAGTTTGTGTGTGGAAATTAGCTTGAAAGTCATGAGAAGGCTGTGTGTTAAGTCAGAGATGTTGCGTACATATCACGCTCACAGGGTAGTGACAGCAACAGCCAAGAAGAAAAACAGAATCACTTCTCACCTAATGCAAAGTGCCAGCCAGGTAGTAGGGAAGCAAGTGAACATTTGGGAAGAGCTGGCAAGGAGCGGGTAAAACTGCTGCTCTAGCTGCAGACTGCTAAATGCCACTGCAGGCACTTGCTCAGTGCCATGATTACTGGGGAACATCACTCAGAAATTAAAATCTAGAAAGTGGTATTGAATACTGTGAGAAATAAGGAAAACCAGGCTATTCTATACCCCTACCAGATTTAGAAGGACAAAGTCAGGCATGGGACACTTCAGACCGTATTGTCAGCCACTGCACTGTTTAATCCATTGCTAAAAGAATATTTGAAGTTGTTGGGTTGGCTTTTTTTTTTCCCTTCCAAATAATAAAGAAAACAAACAAAGCTCAAGGGGAAAAGGAGAAGGGCTCACAGTGGTCCTGGTCCTAAAGAAACAGAAAGATTTTATGAAAAAACAAAGAGGTATGAAGTTTCAACTAAGCTCCAAGTATCTCCTTGCTTTTTGGGATGGTCTTATCCGATTTGATTCGGAAATCTGATTGGTAGAAAACAGCTTAAAAATGAAAAATATATAGAGAAGAAAACACTGTTCTATGTCTCAGACCTTCTAAGTAAAGCTTGTTAGAGGTTGCTTACGATTCAGACATTCCCTGCATGCACATATGTAAAACAAAACCCACCAGCCATGCAACCCCCAAATCCCATTTATTCGTTTTCATGCTCTTTTGTCCTTGACTCTCCAGCTGGCACCAGCACTGGGCACAGCAAAGAGCAGGCAGCATCCCCCATGCCTCAGCAGCTCTGGAGGAAGGGCTGTGAGAAATCTCAGTAGGAAGCCTGCACGGCAAAGATTTTTTTCACCCCTTTTTGAAGGTGCAATGTGACTGAAGAACTCAGATAAGGCTCCAAATGCATCCGTCCTTTGGGGTGAGTACAGGCAGCCAGAGACTGTTGTATGGACCAAGGCTGAAGATTCCCACTGTCACAGACAGGAACTGGATTAGGATCCACACATATGATTTCCCTCCTCTCTTTTCCATAACTAAGAAGCAGTTCCAGCTATGGGGTTGCTTTCCCTGCTGGCACAGGAGACGGTATTGCGCTGGATTGCCCCACAGACAGCTTACTGGAGAAGGAAAAGCAGCAAAGAGAACCCCTGGAGTTTTAACTCTTTTTTTTTTTAAAATAACATGGATGAACGTGACTTCTTGTGTCCTAATAAACAACACAAAACTGCCAAAACTACCAGAGGCTTGAACCTAAGGCTAAGATTTGTGGCTAGCCAGAACCCAAATCCAAACCCAGCCCTGGCACCCTCCCAAGTGAGTCTGAATTTCATGTCTTTAGCTTTTCTAACACTGTTGCTTATGCAGGGCCTGAAACTAGCCAAAAGCCTCGCGGTAAGTTTGGTTTCCTTCTTGCTCTGAGGGCCAGGGAATGGCAGAGCAGAGCACAGAGGGCTGTTTGTCTTTTGCAACCTGTCTTCAGCTCTATAGATCAATTTGAGAAATTAAATTCAAGGCGTGAATGGTCCACGCCGCCCAACCACTCCAGTATCGATTTAGCCCATGCTGTCTGTGCCCTGCATGATATTTATGCCAAAGAGCATTTAAAAAAAAAAAAAAAAAAAGCTGCTTCTTCAATATACCTTGACATACAGCAGGAAAAGAAATGAAGGCAAGCAGGCAAGGGGGAAGAAGGGAAAATAATCCGTTCCCAGAATAAAAAGCATAGACATGTGTCAAACGGTTTTGTCTGGAGCAGTGGGACCAGGTGGCAGGAGGATGCTGCAGTTAGGAAAATACTCAGCTTTCCTTCCCAGCAGACGTGCCCGCATAACTGTAATTCGGTTGTGCCAAGTCGATCCCCTGCAAGCTCTACAGAGGCAAAACTCCCTCAGAGGTTAAATTATTTAGTGTGGCAGGAATGAAAAGGAGAAAATCTGGTTCAGAGTTACCTGCTGGAGAATATTTTAATAAAGAAGGGAAATCAGTATAAATAAAGCCCTCGCACAAATTTTTCTCAACATCTGGATGCTAATCTTACATTGCAGGGATTACATGGATAATCTGAGCAGGCTGACTTTAACGAGGCTGCTCTTCACAGTGATTTTGAATCTTAGCCCTGTCGTACCCACACATCAGATTCTGGTGAGCTGGGAGCTGCACGCAACCCTGAGGCTGCTGGGCAAGGATGTGTGTTGATGCCCAGAAACCAAACCTGCTGCTCTCAAAACAAGGGCACACACTAAATCTTGGCAGGACTTGCTCTGAAGATCCTACCTCTGAGCCAACGTTTCACCAGGATATCCAACACAACAGGGAGATACCGTTCTATTTCACCCACAACTCATCAGCTGGTTTTACCAGGGAGAAGAAACATCAAAAGCAGCTTCTTCCCCAGCCCAGGCGAGGGGCTGAACAGACTCACTCATTAGCTTGGTGGCACTGTTATCTGTCTTTTCCCTCTTGCCCTCCCTTTGCCGTCTGGGATATTACAATTCACTCCGATCTTTCAACCACTTCCCCTTTGTTCACCTCTCTTTTGTGTTTCCTCTTCTGCAAATACTCCAGCAAATGAGCTCCCCGACAGGAACAAAGGCATTTAAGGCTAATGGTGCTACCCCTGCAGGAAAATGGGTTTCAAATTTATCATCATGTGTAGAGCTAGGAAATATTTTGTAGACTAGATTTCTTTTTTTTTTTTTTTTTTTTTTTTTTGCTGATACAGGTCATCCAAAACATTTCACAAGTTTCGACTGATTAATGTGAAATTCTTCTGGTAGAAAAATGTGTAGTGGTGGTGGGAAGAGCAATATTTGTCTTTCAAAATTAGAAAATAAAATACTTCTGGCTTTCAGCTTCAATTAGTTTTATATTTACTTCAGTCTCATAAAGCAAAACTTTTAAAGTCTTAGTAATTAAAAACATTAATTTGGTAAAAAATAATCTCTTTTTTATCTCACTTCCATCTTTCTTAAATAATGTAAAAAATATTTCCAGTTGAAAGGAGTTATTCTTCCTATTCTCATAAGAGTTATATGCCATTAATGGCTTATAAGAGCTACATTTAGCCAATGAGCTAATAGAAAAAAACCATGTGATTGGCAAAGACAACTCTAATTAGAAAGACTTCCAACAAATTGACCACAGATGAGATAAAGGGCAGGATAAGTAAAAGTGCTATATAAATTACTTGCCATGAATTATCTGCAAGCTCAAGCAAACTGACAGTAATAGACCAAGGCAGCATATTCTGTCACCTTTCATTTCGGATCCTGATTTTTCCAGTGAAATCTGTAACAAAAATCCTGCTCTGCTCACTGGGGAAAGGTATAAGAAATTTAACTTCTAACAGGGTATTTTGCACATCAGAGATGGGTTTTGTGTCTCCATATGCAACTACTTTCTCTTTGCATTGTACCTTGAATCTTGAACTCCTAAGGATTTTAGTGCAATCCATCAGGGGGCCAGATTCAGATCCTAATCACAGAGGACCACCACAAGCATGTCATCAGGGATGCGGGTAAGAGATAAGAGCATCAGCTCAGGAGACCGTTGCTTGCTGTTATGGCACTGGCTTGAAAACAAGGAAAGTAGAATATTTCTCCGTGGATCTATCCAACCAGAAAGATTCCCAAGCTGGGAGCTTGTGGCGGGACCTTGTGGCCAGAGAAGCTGTGTATCACCCATCTCCCTGGGAGTGTCCAAGGCCAAGCTGGATGAGGCTTGGAGCAACCTGGTCTAGTGGAAGGTGTCCCTGCCCATGGCAGGGGGGTTGGAACTAGATGGTCTTTAAGGTCCCTTCCAACCCAAACTTTTCTATGACTCTATGAAAAGGGTGACATCACCGTGGCCACCCCAGCACATTTGTGCTTACAGGATAAGCTCTGGAAGCCAACCTGTCTGCAAGCCTCTCATTGGGTTTAACTGCCAGCTACTTGTGTCTGCCAGTGGCCTGGGGATTTGTACTTCATCAATTTCCAATAGAGCATATTAAAAAAAAAGAACAACAAAAAAAACCCCACCACCAAACCCCAACACTTTTAAAACCATCAGAAGTCAATATCCAGGATGACATGTATTGATGTGTCCATCCAGGGAGACAAAGGCCTCGCAGACTGCTCTCATGTGAAAGCAAGGCTGGTGTGCAGGAAAAGGCAGAATAAGAGTCTGAAGGACGGTTTCCAAGCCTTCAGTTTTCATACTGCCAAGAACATTTTCTGCGCAGGACAGGGGTGCTTACAGCATGTTAAACAAGGCCTCCTAACAGCTATCTACAGGGATTGTATCAGACAGCATGATAAATCATTTCAAATAAAGGTATGGGATGATATCCAGAGACTTCAGGCTTCAATCTAATTAGGCGTCTGGGAGCAGTGCTGAGCTGCTGGATGAGCAGGGGCTTGGGCACAGATCCAGGGTGCTACCCTGGCCAGTACCTACATTTTGGGCACATCCAGACCTCCCACCCCATGTGGGTATGATGCTGTGGGGTACCATCAAGGTGGCCAGCAGAAGTGGTGATGGCGGTGGTCTTAGTGGGGAGGGAGGAACTGGATAAGCATTCTACCTACCCTTAAATCGGTGTGCAGGGGAACAAAAATCACCTTGTAATAAGGTTACAGCACCAGGAAGCTTGTATTTCTTCTGGTGACACGTCAAGGCCCATGACATCATGCCTCAGTGTCGTGGCCCCACATCATTTTATCATGAGGTAATCAGGTCAGCCTCAGAGTAAGGGCCCTTTAAATCAAGGGGCGAGAGTCGGGGGCTGTTTCTGATCGAATGACAGCCGTGGGGAGAAGGTGCCATTCACAGCCTGCAGAATGGGTCTGTCATGCAGCTGCAGATCTCAGGAGAGAGAGGAAAAAAAATAAACCAACACCCAGGTGTTTGTAGTTTGTCCTTGCTTGGAGGCAGCCAGATGCTTTAGCATTTCAGAAAGAGAAAAGGGGGTGGGGGAAGGGGAAGGGAAAGAAATACTCTCTGGTTTTCACAAGGAGACAGACAGAAATGAGAGAGCCCATTAGATGTTAATAAATTATCCTGCAATATGCTGGGCAGATGAGGCCTGCTCCTTAACTCCAGAGCTGGCAGCTCTAGGCAGAGATGCCAGTTTATATGCGTCTGACACACAGATTGCGATATTTTGCAATAATGTGCAATATTTTGCAATAACGTGCCAGACTACGTGGTGCTCTGCCCTGCTGCACCGAACGCTTTTGGAGGGTCCACCACCGACAGCACCGTGATTTAAAACCAGGGTGAATATGTGACCTGCCAGGCTAGTTAAAGCACTAAAACAAATTGCCAGAGAGGGGTATGGAACCGTCATCATCGGCAATTTTTAACGGCAGGTTCAACATCCTGCCCGCAACCAGAGGCACGGAGCAAATAACCTTGCAAAGTCCTCTCCAATGTGGTTTTTATGATTTTGTGGTTTAGAGATCTGAGCCCCATTTCATGTTTGCTGCTACCTGACCAGAAGAAAAACAGAAAACAAATATTAGAATATCCTTTACACCTATTTTATTTCTCCTAATCTTGGTCTATTAAATGGCCTTCAAATCCAATTTTAGTGGCCTTCCTCCTTCACAGCTCTCAACATTCTGTAGGCCAAGGAAGAGGTTCTGCCTTCACCAAAGGAAATGTTTCCCATTGCAAAGGTTTGTAGTGCTTGTATCAAGTCTCATGGATTACAGCCTTGTCTGGAGCAAATATCCCGCCAATGGGCTCAGAACACCCTCTGCTGCACAGACCTGCAGAGGTAGCTGAGTCCCAGCCTGTGGTCTGGGTCTGTCCTCTTCCAAATCCACCAGATACAGAGCCCAATCCTGGAAAGGGCTCTTGCCACCTCACACAAAGTTTGATGGAGGTCAGTGTCTAGGTAACAACCTGAACTGGTAAATTAAAAATAGTTTTTACTTGTGATCAGAACATCCCTCCAGGCTTCAAAGCCCAGAGGTGAACTGCAAGCCAACCCATGTGTTATTTTTTAATCATCTCAGAACTTTTAAGTTGGTCTCCTGAGTTTTTCAGGGTGGATGTACGATATTTGAATGCCTGAGCCTGGCAGAACTGAAACTGTGTCAGATCTGAGCCCAGTGGCTGAGGTACAAAGTATTTCCCAGGAAGATGCTAAGCACCCTCACCTTGGGTCTTAATTGGTTCACTGGCGTAGGCTGACTCTGTCACTGGGTGCACTCAGAGCCTCACAGGACTGAGTTGGCAGTGCACCAGTTACACCATTTACCCAAAGGAAGATAATGACAAGACAAGCAAAATCAATTTTCATATGGTCTCTAAGCTGAGATTTGCTTCCAGAGGTTAAAGACACAGGGCAATACCCTTCAATGAAGCTAAACAATTTATAGCAGCTGAGGATCTATCCTTCAGAGCTTAAGTGCTAAGAGTAGGGAGAAATTAATTTCTGATTCCAGTGCATGTTCAGCCAGGCTTAAAGTAAATGGGGATTATTATTATTATTATTCTTTTCAGGTGAAAAGCAGATTATAAACATACATTGTAGGTTTAAAAGAAAGGCTCCAGGGAGACAGCTGGATTCAAAAAGAAATTAGTCAGAAAGCACATTCTGAAAGCATTGAATATTCTTTGCCATTTCCCAATCGATTCTTAACTCAGAAAGCAAGAAAACAGCCGACATTTCTAATGGCTTCTTTTGGAAGCAAGTCTGCCCAGCAGCATGATTTGTAGGGCTTGCTTGAGTTCCTGGCAGTCACTGCAGATGAATCAGTGGTTTCTTTTTTAACATCTTCTGTGATAATAGTCTGGCAGTGAGGAGAAGTGTTGCTTTCCTGCAATTCAGCTTTGCAGGATGTGGTCCTCTTTGGTAAAGCAGACATTAAGATTCAAAATCCGAGAAGGCCCTAATGTAAAGAATATGTCCTAAAAATACCCATGCCTCAGATCGATCTCCCTTTTGCCAATGTGATTACACTTTCTTTTTCTTTTTTTTTTTTTTTCAGCTGAGATCAGTGCCACATCCTTAAGCACTTGGCCAAATGAATAATACCCTTTCTTTACTTCATATCCCTGCAGTTTTAACTCCCTGGTCTCCCTCAAGATATGTGCAGTGTTCCGGCATGAGTGCAGGCTGACTCTAGGTTGGGAGAGGGCCTGGGAATCACACCAGCTGCCTCCCCTTCAGCTCCATCAGGATATTTTCAATCCAAACCCTGCTTTCTTTCCCACCTAAAATGGGTAAGCCAGGTCTTGCCGTGAAAAAGTGTATCATTCCAGGAACATAAACAAACAAACAAAAGACTTATGTGGGATTGCTGCTCACCAACAATCTTTCTATCAACCAGTCTTCCCATTATAACCTTCTCATTAATTAATAGCTACACAGTTTGGACCATTAAGGCAAATCACAGTGCAGCACCCAAACTGTTGGCCTGGGACAACTTCTTAGAAACTCTCCCATTAATCTCCCAGGAAGAGGTTCAGATCAGTCCAAACAATCAAGCCTCGATGGTTCCTCAACGACTAATGAAATCTGGCAAGGAAAAAAGATGATGAATGGGGAAAAAGCCAAAACCAAACCCTTGCCAGTGTGCAGGGGATTTTTTCGAAGTCTCTGCATTAGGAGACAAAAGCCTCTCACATGCTCAGCTCAGCTTGACACTATTGATAGCTGAACCTTTGCAGCAGACTTCTCTCAGCATGAACTCCTGTCCCTGAAGTGTGCTTTACCCCCTCTAAACAGCAAACAACAAAAACAGTTAGCATAGGAGTCACTTCAGTTCTTCAAGATAAAACCATTGACTAAGGGCTTTAGCGTCCACCTTCACATAAACGCCAACAAAGTCCTGCACAAACGAATCATCTGGAGAACGGACTGGAAAAAAAACCAACAAAACATTAAAAAAAAAAATCAAAAAAACCCCAGCCAACAAAACACTAACACAGCATTCTTTTCACCTCTTCCAGCACTCAACTAGGCACTCACAGTAAATGGATGTTTCCCTAGGGTTGAGTAGGGAGGGTTGAATTAGTGCTTTACAAACAGGTGAAGTACATATCCAAACATGTAGTTTCTCAGGCTAAGGGTAAAAAGGGTGGTAATATAATAGTACATATCCCCAAGTATTGCTCACATGTAAGCAGGGCCAATGGAGCATGTGCATTAAAGCAGCTGCTAACTTGCTTTTCCTTTTCAAATGCTTCAGTGTTTGACATTTTCTGCATGGCTTGACATAACAAGTAATCAATAATGTTTTCTTGTCTTTATGCTTCCTTTAGTTTACCACTAAAAAATAATGGGGAAGATCTGTTCCAGTTCATCATTTGGCCCAGTGCGTTTAGAAATTCAAGGGGTGGGGGCAAAGGTCTTCTGATCCTTTCTTAAAACACTGAATCTGATCCACATTTGAGGTCTCTCAAATGTTATGATGGTCCTTCCCTGCTGTTACCAGAAAGAAGTCATGGCAGGTGCTGCCTTCCTGGCTCCCATCATTCCTTCACATAGTCAAAGGCTCACACAGTAAGTCCTCCCATACGTTATCCCTATCTTTAAAGCTGAAAACAGAAGCCATGGGTGTTGTGGCACTGATCCCCAAAATACTTACACTTCCCTAACTGGTGCTTTGGTCATTTAGTGCTTTACATATGCGGATGAAAGTCTTTGGCTGCTAACCCAGCTCAGTGCCACAGATAGCTGAACCTCTGATTACCCCCAGCTGGCATGAGAGAAGTTTTGGCTTCTCTGTACAGTCATTCTGCCCTTCTTTTACACTTCACAGGGGATCTTGGATCCTGACATTGAAAGATGCAGTTGCTGGGCCCTTTTTGTAGAGCTTGGTGCAGCACCTACTTATGGTCCTGAAGGAACGCGAGAGCGTAATTCACAGGAAAGGAGGTTCAGAGATTGAAAGTGCACAGGAAGAAACATGACCTGCATCTCGAGCAACAAGACCTCCCTCTGCTCCCCTGCCAGGGAAAACCACAGTGAAGTCAATAACTCTCACTCAGCCAAGACCAACACTTCCAGAGCAGAGAATAAACTGATCCCACCTTAAACCATGGCTTTTCCATGTCCTTCCCAACAGTAAAACAACTTGTGCACATTAAAGATGCACCTCGAACTCAAATGCCCTCCTTTTCCAGCAGGACCTGGTGTTTCAGCTGACACAAGGGAGGATTCCTGCAGGCAGGAGTCCTCTTGCCAAGCAAGTGCCAGCTACAAGTGAGGAACCAAGACTTTTTTCCCCTGCCTTTCAGTACATCATAATAATTAAAAGCTAAGTCACAGTCCTGGTCCTGGAACCACTTCTGATCCTAGTCTGGACCTCTAGTCTCTACCAGAAAGATTAAAAAGCTGTTATGAGCATTAGAACAATCCAGGTCCCAATGCACCAGCTCAAGGATTTTCCCCTTCACTGTCTACCCTAGACAGTAAAGATGGAAAATCTGGAGTTCAAACAGAACCAAGAATGGCTGTTGTTCAGTCATCTGCTTCAGATTTTTTCAGTGCCTTATTAGGAGTTGATTGACAAAGAAGAAAAGAAATAAAAGGAATAATGAATTCATAGCCTGACTAGCAGAAGGCAAGAACGCAACAATTTTACAAAACTGATAAATTGGAATGAGCACAAACTCCACAGCCATGACCTTTTCAAGTGTCACTTATATTGAGAGCATTGGCATGGAACGGTGCTTTTGATTTTTGCTGTGATCAGAAACACTGAGAAAATCCAATCTGCACTTTGTCATCGGCTGAGGCCGATCAGCCTTTGCCAGTCAATTTAGAAAACTCAGAACATTTTGAGCTGGAAGGTGAGAGTGAACATCTGCCCTCCTTCCCCTTGGTTGTTCACTGGATTCACAAGACCTCTTTAGGGGCTATATAACATGAATGTGACTTTTCCAGGCACTCCCCAGACTGAAGGTGATTTCCCCATTGAGTGTATAGGGGTAGTATGGGAGGGTAATTGCCAGTACTACTGTCTTCTGTCAAACCGCTCCTTCAGAAGTATCTGACAGTTTGGTGGCCTCTTCATCAGAAGGAAGCACTGCTATTTTCTCTTACCATCACCTACTTCACTGTCCCAAGACAAGGAGATTCACCGAGCCAGATAAAGTCCAACCAACCAGCAAAGCTTCCCTCCCTTTGACGCTACAGGTGATTCATGATGTTTGGAAAAGATCTTATGCTGTCCAAAGTCTGTTTTAGAGGAGATCAATTCCCTTCAAAGATTTTTTCAAAGACAGGCAAACTTGAATAAACATGGATGCGTATGGTTGCCCAAGCCTGAACCTATACATTTTGTATGTAATCTAACTGTAAAGTCAGTCTCTCATAGATCTACCTTTTGCAAAATGATGTATGGAGTTGTATCAGGGACATCAACATTAAATACAGATATGTGCTAAAAAGTGGTATGGGGGAGTTAACATGAGCCACAGAGTTCATGAAGAGCCTGCCTGTATTGTCTAGCTAAAAAGTTAAACACTTCCTACACTATGTTTTACAAGGGTTCAGCGAGTAGATAATCCAAGGGAAGCATCATCACAAGTTACAAATTCTGGCCCAGGAAATCATCTATTCCTATACTTTTTCCTATATGTTAATCAGAGATGGGAGCCTGCCAGAAATGAACATTTAACCTGTTAGTTTATTTTAACCTAGAGTGACTGGTTTCACCTGAAAAATAGTTTGTGCTACTCCCTTGTATGAACCCAGATGCTGAATAAAATAGAAGGGAAAGCTGATATTTCTAACCATGCAAACAATCAATATGCCTTGGAAAAACACAATAAGCATATCCGTAGCCTGATTTTGCCGCCTATAAACTATGACACATTCATACAAGTCTCAGTTTGGGAAAGCCTTTCTAGGCTGAACAGCAGCATCATACCCACTGAAGTTAAGGCATGATTTTTTCTGATAATGAAGAAATAGAAAACTGAAAAGCATATGTCGCTGTGTAAATTAAGTAACACGATTGCTTTCTGTTAATACGGTATAGGAGAGAGGGGAGTAGGGGAGAAGTACTGGCAAAGGAAGAGGGCTGTTAAGCCAGTAGACAAAACTAGTACAAGAACACAGGAGACATAACTGGCCACAAACTGGAAAGTAGTAATGAGATTACAAAATTTCTCAACGTTAGAGCAAGCGGTTCTGGAGGGGCCACTTCATCAGGCTGTGTAGGACCTTTTGGCTCACAATTCCCAAGTAGTATGTTAAGGCATTATGGCTTTGTAAGAGGACGAAACTGCAGCTCTGCCATGGAAAACCTTGGCTCCATGGGCATAACTATGAGTTGCGAAGGGTACAGAGATTTTTTTTGCAGAATTTCCATTACACTGGGGACATTTTAGCAAGAACATGGCAAAAAATTCCTTGCCCTCTTCCCCTACAGGCAACTCTGCCTCAGTCAGCACAAATTTTCCCCTCTCATCTACATTAAGATGTTGCCAGGATAGTAAACGATGAATTGATTTCTCAGAGGATATTGCACACTTATCAGTCTGGAAGACTAAGATTTATTCAACCCAAAATTAAAGCAAAGGGGCTGGCAATGCCTGGAAAGCCCTGGAACTGTATCTTTCAGAACCCGTTTTCAGTTCTTTACAGACTTGAAACTGCACATAATTTCAAAAGGTTTGGTAAATCGGTAAGGTTTTTTTCAATAAGCAGACTGTTGTGTTTCTCCCACAGGTTTTCTCTGCCCTCTTTCAGATTGCCTAAAAAATTGAATAAAATTGGACTATTAGAGCCTGCTATGACTTCAAGATCCCATTCTCCAAACCCTGTGATTGTGTCCAGATGACTTTGCCCACAGCAGTACACATAATACCTTCCTAATTAAAAGGCAGGTGTGATACAAGGTGGTGGGGGGTTTTTTTTGTTTTGTTTTTTTGGGTGGTTTTTTTTTTTTTACTTTTTTTGTGCTCCTGAAGTAGGAATAAAGATAAATTCCTGAGCACAAGTAGATAATCCATGAATAATTCATCAGTCCCATGTTCTCTTCCAGATGTAGAGACCCATGTGCACATTCCTGTCCTGTGCCTTTGAGTCTCCTGGGGGGCTTGGATATGACTGAGAGGCAGACTTCTCTTATGCTAAATCTTATTTCAGCTCTCAGACCTCTGCTAGCAACTTTCTCAGGCTGCAAGCAAACTCCCTGATGAATTCCCTCGTATCCTTCTCTTTGTTTGTTCTTCCTTTCATTTGCTTTGTCCAAGACACTTACACAAAATCACCCTCCACAACTCTTGCAGAAAGGAATAAAACACAGAAATGTTTTACATTTACCCACAGAAACACATCTCTCATTACAGATGTGTGTTGCCTTGGGTTTAACTGTGTGGACACACATCTGATTGCATGGAGGAGTATTACCAGATTCTACTTTACATCATACAGGTCATAAGAACTCCAGAGACTTTTCCTGGCCAATTTAATTTTTCCTTTTACAGAAAGCTGTTAGTTTGCATTAAAGGAATGGCAGAACAACACTGATAAAGTATTCCTTCAGTTTTTAAGATGCCTAATATAATAGAGAATATTAATCAAAGCACAAAAGTCTCATGCTTCCCCAGTCACAAATGTCATTAGAATTACTTTCCAGCTTTAGAAAGTTCTTTCCATGTTGTATCTTGAGTGATAGTTACTAAATTAGGCTGAAAGTCTTCCATCTATTCTATTTTATCACTAGAAAACACATTATTTTAAATTTATCTCAGAATGATGATTTTTTTTAATCTCCTTTTAACATTGTTAGGGAAAAGAAAGTAGGGGGTTGTGTTTTGATTTGGTTTTCATCCAACAGTATTCAGATTTGGGCTCTTTTTCAGTGTGTTCAAAACTGGAAATTGTAGAGGTCTGTTTTTTCAATGAGGAATGTAACTTTTCCTAGAAAAGTGTTACAAGTTTTTCAACCAGCTCAAGGAAGAAAACATGTGTTGAAGTACCAAATATTAGGTCCACTAACTGCTCACTCCTAGCACTGCTCAGGGAGGTCACCTAAAGGTTTCCCTTTGTCACAGAGCTCAGTAAACAAGAAAGCTTCCCAACTGCGGCGAGAGAGTGCCACAAGAAGGACATTTATGGTGAGATAAACACAACACAGTACTTAGCTGAACCCTTCTCCAAAGTGTAGTCTTGCAACTTAGAGTCAGCCACAGAAAGGCTTGTAATTTACAGCAAATTGCTATCAACTTCCAGATAGATCAGGATGGGTAACATTTGCTTCCAGCTTTTTCTGCGTTTCTACACTATTGACTGAAAAGATGATGGTGCTCTGGGTCACAACATTATACAAACACATATACCAGGGAAAGCATCTTATTGCTCACTCTCCTATTCATGTTTCTCAGGGACATGTGTAAAAAAAACCCTCACACAGCCATCCAAGGGATGGCTGGACTTTAGAGACAGAAAACAGAACAACTGGCCATGCACAAGGGCTGTCAACTGCAGGAAGAAAAATTGGGAACAGATACAGAAAAATATTTCTCCTTATACTCATATATAGTCTTCTTTAGACAGTTTGAGGAAAGTCAGCATGCATGCAAAAAGTCAGCTGCATGTGCGACTTTCCCGCTGACTACATCTTGCAAATAACAGCGCTCACAACACCGAATATTTGGAAGGTTTTACCACTCTCCTCACTTCATGTGGAGTGTTTGTGAGGTCATCAGCTTTCATACACACAAAAAAATCTGAAATCAGCATGAGGGAATTTTACAATTGAGTTCATTTGGGAGCGTGCCAGTTGAGGGGAGGAAGATAGATCTTGTTTTAAGATGTGTTTATTTGCAATCCTTACACCTACACACACATTCAATTATTAATGGGGGTATCATAAACAGGGCTCTGTGCACGCCTGTTTCTCTGGGAAGAAGCTGAGCAGAAAGGAAATGACAAAACTTTTTCTAAAGTTTCTACTATATTTACAAAATGGCTATTCCAACTGTGAAATAATCTTTCAACTACTCCTGGACTACCACAGATAAAAATTGTGGCTGGAAATTAAATACCAGAATGTGTTTAAGTGTTAACGTCTATACAACATTAACACCAACAGATGACCCTTACTCATACTTTAATTGGGGTCTACATCATCAGGGCATCTCCACCAGCTGGAGCCACGCTTGGTCCTCAGCCTGGCTGTCCACATTGCCATGAGCACAGGCAGCCACTAACACTTGGCACCTGGTTATTAGTGTTTATTAGCGGAAATATTTTTGAGCTGTATGAGTCAAGGCTACTGAGTGTGTGGGCATATTTAGGTGTATTACACCATGGCATAAGCTGTCTTGATCAAGGCTCCATTGCTGCTTACCTGGCCAGACTAACCTTCACTTGCAGAGGCAGAGGATTTGAGGTGACGATAGGGGCTGTGTGGGTGACCCTTAGGAGCAATAGCTGGAGGTGCTCACAGCCAGGCTAACGCATAACTCATTTAGCATGCTGCAAGTTTTACACGGTGTAGGGAGAATTGTTATTTGAGAAAATCAGCAGGACATCAACAGGTACTCGGTGTCTGACCTCGTTGTGCACTTCTGAAACCCCCAGGAGAGCCCCCAGCTGCAATTGGACGCACCTAATTGCTGTAGGTACTCTTGGGTGACTCCGTGAGAACCAAGTAAAGATACATTTTCTTGTCCTCCCCAGACTGGAAAAGAAACAAACACTAGATCAGCTAAATCAGAAGAGAACAGTAACATGAAACCTTTTCCAAGAGTCCATTTTAAAACACCCTACTCTTTCCAATAAATAAAGAATATCTTGTGCCTTGCAGTTCTTCTATTTTACCACTACATTTTGGCAATCAAATTATCAAAACTTTTGATGTAGAATTTAAAGCAAGATAATTAGAACACAGAAAGGCAGGCAGGAGGGAAAGGAAAAAATTGGAGCCAGCTAGTACGTCAACAAGAATGACACCCCAGAGGAAGAATCTGAGATATCCATCTGTATTTCACCATCAAACTAGTGATACATCATTTTGCAATTAAATCTGAGCTAAAAACATTAAGTATTGATTCCAACTAGCTCTGAGGTTTAATTAATTGTTTGCTTTCCTAAAGATCCCCAATGTAAAATAGCAGTTTACAAAGCTGTATCGTGCAAAAACACAACAGCTGGTTTGAGCAGAGCAGCTTTGGACACTGAAGGAGAATCCAGTATGTTTAGTCTGGTTGGCAACTTTTCCCTGCTTGTTATTTAATTATGTGCAAAATAAATTTGATTGACTTTTAACAGTATTAAATCTGTGCTCTCAGGGAAGAACCAAGCAGTCCAAACAAACAATTCTGAGAGTTTTCTGATGAGCCTCTTGACACAGAAAGAAAAATTGTATTTTCATAGTTGCACACCCAGAAGATTTGCCCAGTGGTTGGCATGTTAATCGAGGTCCCAGGACCTTTGCAATGAGCACCTCACAGCGTTAGAGACCTCTTGCTCATCTCCCATCAATATCGACTCCATCTAGCATGGTACCTCAGTCCCAGGGGGCATTTTGCTATCCAGAGTCACCTGCCTCTTCACCCTCCTTTACTGCTTCGTTCTTCAATTTAAGGTCCAGAAACATATGGATGGTGACTAAAGTAATGTCTTTCCCTGAATATGTGTCAGGGCAGGTGTGTAATTCAAGCTACAGATAGAGACCTTGTGCCATGCAGTTTCTAAAGACTTGGGCCAAGGCTCAGGTGCTGTAAATTCAGAGTTCCATTGACAGGGGGTTGGAGTTAGATGATCTTTAAGGTCCTTTCCAACCTAAACCATTCTGTGATTCTACGACTTCTGCAACATAGAAGTAGCCTGAATTTATCTTCTGCTCACCACAACCACACCAAATTACCAACCAGGCCCTGGCACTAGGTGAATAATTGTACAATTTGCAATGACTTTGCTAGATTTTGCACTTGGAGGTACGATTAATGAGACCACAGTGGAGCAACGGGATCTGATTTGAATTTCACTTGTCTTCAGCTATTCCACAAAGGTAAAGCCCATCTCAACAGCAGCATTCACACAAACTTGCTCTTTGGAGGAGAGCAGGGAAGTAAGACAGGTGGAAAACCCAACAGAAATTTCCACATTAGTAGCTGAAGTGCTCGGGCGCTTTGTCTCCTGGTTGCAGTTTTCCCAAGACCGTTGCTCTCATTATAAACAGTTGACACAGAAACATTGCAAAAGATTTCAAATAAAGCATTCCTGCCCAAATAAACCATCCCTGCCCCATCCCCTGCTGCTCTCTTCCCAATATACAGAGATGCTTAAAACAAACCAGATGTGCTGCATAAGGCTGTTTTGTGATAAAATCCTCAGAAGGCTCTTGCTCTCCCAGCCTGTCTGCGAGTATGAGAGGACAGCCTGGGAGAAATGGCCAGTTCATTTCTGTAAGTTATTATGCAAAGTAGCTTGACAGGCCAGGGTGCTGGGGAGATGATTTCCCTTCTCTAATGTGACTTTCACACTCTCCTGATGATATACAACTTTAATAAAAAGCATAAGAAGAAAGTTCAGCTGAGTTGGGCATGTGGTGCACAACTCAATCCCATTTCCCCCTTGGGCACTAATTTAAAACATATCCCAGGATGCTGATAGTCATGCAGCGTGCTGAGAGCCTGGTGAAAATCCACACAAATTCTTGTGCTGGAAGGTCACACATGGGCAACGTTGTTTTGCATAAAGATTCCCAGGTGAGCTCCGTTTCCAGCACATAGGTAGGATACGTTTGACTCAGTTGACAAAGAGACACAAGGTAATACTAATTGATTCTGTAGTAGCACTTTTAATCCCTTAAGCTTTTAGATAAGCATTTTTCCTGCTGTATTATATAACTGAGGGAGTCCCAAGCGGTCCTGGACATGGCACAGAGTGAGACTTTGAATCTTAAGGTGTTATCAGGCAATACGAGATTCAAACCACCATTGCCAGCCTGCCACGAACTCCCCTGGGTTTTAGCAGAAGCTAAAACCACCTCAAGGCTTTTCACAGTTATTTCAAAAGCTCTGGGAAACACAAATAGTACCTTACAACTATACCCTGATGACCTCCATCAGCCCAAGTACCCCAAGTGCATGGGGACAAGTTGGGTACAAGAGAGGGAAGAAGGTAAAGGGAGTAATGCAAATACAGTATCTGCTTGTAATTGCTCAAATTATCTGAACTGCCCTTTGCTGAAAGCTACCATTCCCTGTAGTCCTCCCCTCCATCATCCAGCCTTAATACTTCTAAATTCTTCATGCATGTGTCTGCTCAGGTGTAAAGACCTTCAGCACAAAGCACAGGCCAGGCACATCCTGCATGAGGTTTCTCATCCCACCCAGCACCCCCACCCCTGCAACCAGCCATGCACAGAAGGTTCCCATTTGTCAGAGTGATTCAAATCCCTCATCAAAATTCAGCCAAATGGTGTTTGCAAAGTGACAACCCTCCTTTGGGTCATTATTATGTGAGGAAATAAATTGGAAAGAGAGAATGAAAAGACCCAGGTGAATGGTTACACAATGGGAAGGCTGCAGTGATCCCAGTGCTGCCAAGTGCTTCACGTTCAACCTCAAAGCTCTAAGCAACTGTCTTCTCCCATTTGCAAAAACCACAGCTCCTTTTAATAGAAGAGAAGTTGATGAGCTTCTCCACAGGGTGAAAAGAAAGAAATTGTTTCGTAAGAGGGAAGTTGATTTTCACTCTAGTTCCAGTAGCACTGGGAATGAATACTTTCTATGATCTCACCTAATGCAGGGGTTGTACTTAGGCAACCATGCTGAGGAAAGTCTACTGCTTTAATTTCAATTGTATTTTATTTTTTGGGGGGTTGGCTGGTTGGATTTTTTTATTTTAGTGTTGTAAATGGCCTGGCACCCTGAGCAGTACCACATTGCACTGGGTATTATATAAATATACTATATAGTATTGTATAGGTGGCAATAAGGATCTTTGTTCCCAGCCCAAAAAAAGCAATATCAATAGGACACACTTAATGGGGATGGGGAGAAAGAAAAGGTGGAATCTACGTAGGCTGCCAGCACTGAGGATGTCTGCTGGTTCTCAGGTAATAAAAGGCATGTCTATTCCAATACATAAACTCTTTAATGAATCACAGTGGGCGAAGTCACAGATGCTCAAGCTCAGGGGTGCAGAGGGTTAAGATCACAAAGCAATCTCATGCTGTTTCTACTGACAGCATTTGTCTTTGCTTCACATCACATTGGATTGAGCACTGAAATAAGCAACTAAAATAATACTCAAGAGATTACTGACTTTTTTTTTCCCCAAATTAAAAATCTTAATTCTTTTGGAAATAGAGTCTGTGGGGTGGGGGAAACAAGTTCAGCTAGAGTTCACTTATCTGCCCCAAAAATAGAGTTTGTTCTCCTGAGTTCCTTTTGAAAGGGCATCTTGACATTTATAAGGAAAAGTATTTAGAGATGTGAATACCATTACTTGCTTTCCTCAAAACTGAGATCTCCCAGTTGTGAAGGACAGTAGGTGCTGTACAAAGCACAGAACAGAGAATGGATGGTCTCTATCCCAGGGGCCATAGCAGAGGCCAGAGAGAAGAGGACAGATGAGAAGCCGAGAGAGATAGAGAAGAAACAAGGAGAGAATGGGCTTGCACGGCAGCTCACCAGCAGCTGCCCGGCTCAGGCTCAGAATCTCAGTTCTGACAAACTGGAAATAAGTACATTATCTGGTATCTGAAAGAGCCAGAGAGCTAAATAAGGATGAAAAATTCACAAGGACGGAAAAAAAGAGTGATGAGCCAAGTGATGTTGATTGTTCTATATGTTTTGGTCTTTCCCATCGCACAGACACGCAGGAGACCGGTGTTTCACACATTGGGTTAGCATTCACAGAAAACTATGGAGAGGAGAAATGGGCTAAGCAAAGCTACCTTATTGCTCTCTCTCTCCTCTTCATCCCCCTCCCTTTTCTCCCCCCTGTCCTGAGGCTATCTGGGGACATTCGTATCCAAAAATATACAGGCACATTAAAAAAAAAAAAAAAGTCCTGAGGATCCAATATCATCCATCAAAGAGACAGCCCATGCTCGTTCTGATGACAATGGTGCTAATCTTATCCCCTGGCTGCTGCCCAGAAGTGACATAATGCTTAGAAATGTGTGTTTGTTTTAGAGGCTATTTACTGCAGGAGAGGAGAGGAGGAGAGATGCGAAGCCAGGAAACTAACTGGATTTGTGGGCACCACAGACCGGATCCTCGGTCTATCGCAGTCCATTTACACAGCTCTGTGTCACTTTTAAGATCCATCAGCGCAGACAGCACTGTGCAAGAGGACCTTTAAGCAAAGAAATTTTTAAGCCCTTTTGGATCCCAAGAACATAGGAGCTGAATATATGTGCGTGAATAAGAGAGAATTATAGAAAGTGGGAGCAAAATATCAACTGGCCACGATTCCCTCTTCAATACCTGGACTGAGGTGTCCCCATCTAACAAAGTGATACCCTCTTTTAGTCATCTTTTCCTTCAAGAATTACTTCGTTTCTTCAGCATGAACTCTGCAGTGGTTTAAAAAGCAATGGGACCTGCCCTTTAAGCATTGCTACAGTAAAAATAAGTAGTTAACTGAAGAGACATCAATATGCATGAACCTCAGTCAAAATTAAGAACATTCCCATCAGAAATCCCAAATGCAGACATGCTGTACTCATTCAAAGCAAAGCCAGATTCCTAATAAGAAGAAAAAAGGTCCTTCTGGTCCCAGCACAGGCTTTTCCAAGCTGCTGGTTTTAGAGCAGATGGGGAGGAACTAAGCCCCGCTGGCCTGCCACCCTGCCCCAGGGATGGGGGATGCAGGGACACCCTGCCCACACACACTGTCCATGCTAATGCAACCACAGCACAGCCCGTCCAGAGAGAATGAGAAAATTCAGTCCTTTTAAAAAGGGATCTGAATATTACGTATATTTATATATATATGTTGTGCTACTGTCAGACACAGCATGATGGGTAGTCTGTAGTTTCAGGGGCCATTGGACAGGAAATAAGGTTTGCACTATTTGCCCTGAAATAGATACACAAAGACCAAGGAAGCAAGGTAAACCATTTGAAGTCCTGATTCTAAATACACATTTCATGTAGATTTTGCTAATCCATTAGTTCCTAATCAGTACCACGTGAGAACAGAGGATGCTATTTTGAATCTTAATAATATAATAATCACTATTACATTATGATTTAAGCTTCAATGTTTGCAACCAATAAATATAGAAAGCAGAAGATGATTGTCAGATTAGATCTAAAGTAAACATATTTCATTTAGTGCTGCATTATCTTGATAGGAGAAAAAAAAAAAAAGGCCCCACACACAGTTGCACCAAAGCATGATGGCTCTCAAGACAAATACACTCACCACATCCCCTCCCTGATTCTTGCATCCCCTCTTTGCTAGTCAGAGGAACAGCTACCAAAACATGACATATTTCTCCCTTGCCCCTTCAGCGGGATGCTGGAGGTGATATTCCTGTAACAAGGCATGTCTGGGTGGCAAACCTTACCAGCAGGAAGTCTAAGACTAAAACTGATAGGGGTGATGAAGTGCTGGGAGACCCTTCAGACAGTTTCAGCTGTCATTGTGCACCTTGAGCCATACTTTCTGCAAACAGACTATGAAGAACAGCTTCTGCCTCAGAAATCTTTTAGCTAACTAGAAAAATAAAAGCTATTGGAAAGAGAAACAAGGAGAGAAGACCATAGCAGCACCAAAAAGAGAGCCCATCCCCTGCCTCCAGGATTCACCAGCCTGCTCCTGCTCATCTCCATCAGTACAAAACACATCAGGACTCAGACGAGCACAAAAAATTAACCCTGATAATTCCTTACTTCTAATCATAGAGGGGGAAATGCACTGTGGTTTATTCTTTTAGGAGGGGTATTTTTCTTCAGGAGGAGTGTCTTCTACTATGAATTCCATTGGAAAAGCAGAATGAAAGGATGGAAGTGAGTGAGCCAACTTCTTCAGTTAAAACCCTGGCAAGATTAATAGCTAGCCTCATAGCTGTAGGCTCCACAAAGAAAAATGGGCTGGATAAACTCTGACTTAATCTCCCATTGCCTTTCAGAACAGTTTTGCCTGGCTTTGTCCAAATGGACTGATATGACATGTAAAAATTACTTTTCTTTTTTTTCCTCCTTCAAACGTTTTGTGTAAGACTCTTCAAATCTGGCTTAAAAGTAGGGCAGAGGAAAGAAAAAATAATCCATCCTTCAAAGAACAAAGTCAATCCCTGAATCCAGCCTGTTTTGCGTACACAGGGTGTAGAAGGTTACAGAAGGCCAGTGTAACATACAAAATCCCCCTAGAACACTAATCTATGCCTAGCAATTCGATGAGATAAAAATTTGATAACACATTGGCTGGCTGTGATTGCCCAGGGAAAAACATCTCCTTCGTAATAATCTTATTATAGGCTAGTAGAGCTATTTTTGTGCCTATTCTTTGTGTGGAGCAATTTATTTTTATGGCTAGTAAAAGGAAATAAATTTCTCAGAAATGGCTCCTCAGTGAATTGGGGTCTGTGTAGCTCATTTTATGTTTATAGATAAGCAAAAGGTCAATTGAATGTTATGTCTTTTATTGCACGGCCTGCTAAGTCTTCATATAACAGGAAGAAATAATACAACCACTCTACCATTCCCCTCCAGGAGCCTTGTCTGAGGTGAGCCTTCTGTTTTGTGAGGTCAGAGCAAGACACGGAAGATCAGTCACTTGTCACAGGGCATTTGTCTTGCTTGCGAGATTTAATAGAGTGCACGAGATGAGGTGTAGTAGATATTGCTATTGCAGAGAACACCTGGTTAGAAACACATTGGAACTCTCCAGCACTGCCATCGGTTCTCATCATGCACAGATACCCCCAACAGCATTAACTTACTTGACAGTGCTCGGGGACTTCTGTGGAGTTTCCATCATCAACCTGGCCAGAAGCAGCTGCAATGCATGGAATCATATCCCCTCTCAGGTACGTTACATGTAAATCATGGACCCTTACAGCACTACCTTTCTCTAGTTATACCCGCCGAGAGTCACCCGACTGAATTACACCTCCCTCTTTTCCCACATTGCCTTTCCTTGTGCTGCATTTGAGGCCGTGATCTCAACTGACCTTTAAGAGAAAGGATTAACTTGAAAATGGTTAATGCAGCAAGCGTGGCTGCAAAGCCTCACAGCACGTTACAGCACTTGCGGGGAGGGGGAGGTGGGGTGGGGTGTGGAACACACCACAAAAATCACCACACTTTCTGGAAATGGAAAGAGCAGCTCCTGTGAACACCCAGCAGCACGTTCTTGACATTTTGAATGTGTTCACATGCATAACGCCGTGCAGAGGGTAACGAATGCCAGAGCCTGGTATTTCTAAGCTGTGTTGTACTTTCTTTGTGGACATAAAACAAAAATACATGCTGAACAGATCCAAACAGTTGCTTATTACACATGCACAACCCTTATTCCACTTTCATCCTATCTTCCTTTTAGGAATACCTTGCTATAAGCCCTGTCCTCTGCCCTTAGGCTCTCTTCCCTTTAGAGTTTCCTCATCCTCTTTATGCACCAGCACCCACATATATACAGGAGAAGGTCACAGCCTATTAGTGCTCACTGAATCCTCTGATCCAGTTTGTCCAGGCCCAGTTGGAGGAACAGCACAGACAAAAAGGTCTCAGATATTTTTGGAGAGTTAGTAAACCCATGGGTACATATTCTCTCTCTGATCTTGTTGCTGTGCTGAAAGAGCAAGTCCCAGCTCTCTCTTTCAGAAGTTCTGCCAGTTTGATAAACAATGATTCTCTTGCTAATAAAACTGTTTGAGGAAGACTAGACTTGTGCTTCCACCTTTGCTCTGATAGATTTGACCTGCACGCTTCCTGGGTCTATAGAGACACAGAAAAAGCAAATGAACTCTAAGGCCCCATTTCTGAACACATTGTGCCCTAACCTCTCTTTAGATGCAGTTAAATATCACTACCGGGTATTTAAAGCTAATCAGAGGCAGCATTACTCAAAGAGCTTTTTATCAGCAATTCTGCCCTAGAACTTCAATTGCATTTGTGTGTACTGTCCACATGGCTCAGCACCTGCACCCTGCACTTTTCCGGCTCTCCTTTCTCACTTAGTATTTGATATCTGAATTATGTGCCAGTTATGCCATTAAAATGAGCTCTCAGAAATAACCTTTTCCTCATCCACTGAAGCAGTTACAATTCCCTGACATAACTCATCTAATCACCACCTCAATGAGCAGGGCTTAATCTAAATGCATGTACTGAGCACCTGCCACATGTACTCTTCATTTATCTTACATGGCTTTACATTAAAAGCTAGCGTGGACTTTTGATACATTATAGATGACTATATCAGACTGTACACGGCGTAAATTAGGACCAGCCACTCAAAAGACATTACGATTATCTCCTCACCGATACATAGCTTTAATTAAGCTACTGCCACCTTGATGGATTAACAAGCAGATCTTAGGCCATATATGGCAAGAACATGAAATGCAAAGCCCTGATTATTTTGGCACCCTCAGAGCACTTGAGCTAGAAAAATTAAAACGCCTTGGAAGGAAGAGCTTGTTGTAGCTGAGAGACTGTATTACCTGCCAGTGCAACTGACTACATCTTCACTGCAGTCAAGAAACATCCTGAGACAAGCCTGGATTTTTAGCAGTGGGAGAGCAGACAGAATTCACTGTTGACTTGGCTAAGTTGACTGTATTTCACACAAGAGGTAACTGGAAGTTCAGATTTCCCCCTCTCCCCACCTTGTCTCTTTGTTTTAAAGATAGTCTGTAAGTTTGCCTTGTCTAAACTCAGTTTTTTTCTATATATCTTATATTCTGCTGCTGACTTCCCAAGAAACGTTCTTTTCCTCTGGGAACAAAAATGGTTGAGGTCTAACGGGCTTGTTTTTCCAGCTCTCACCATTGAGGGAGGAAGCCTGGCTGCAGTCTCCCTCATATCTGTATTTTTCCAATCCTGCTCTTAGAATCATGACCATGACTCATGATAACAGGCACATATTTGGGTGATCCTCAGACACTTGAACTCCAAACTGAAAAAGAAGTCCACACAAGCTTCCAAAGGTTTCTAAAAAGGCTGTGTGTCCATGCTCAGGTCTTTTCACTTGGCTCCTTATCACTGGTGCTGTGTAACACCAATGGACAGGACACAGCAGGAACACAGGTTGGTTTTTGAGCTGGATGTTGGCCTGTTGAAGCAAACACACAGTTTTATATGCCACTTTGAATGGCAAAGCCAAATAACTTGGTTCTCTTTCCAGCTCCAGAACCCTATTCCCTATAGGCTCACTGCAACTGAGTGGTCGTGCCTGTCTCTCAGCCAAGCCAGGTTGGAGAGACCATGCCGTTCTGAAAAGGGATTCCAAAACAGGCTCTAAAATGCAATTGCTGGGGATAATATCCATGAATACAGCATCAGCAAAGACACTTCATGGCACTGTCCAACAGACTGTCAAATGCATTCATACATCTAGAAGTTTAGCTCAGCCCCTAGCAATCCCATAACTCCCTGCATTTCAGCCTGGATATAAGCATGTTCACTACCCAGCTCTGCCTCTGTCATATGTGCTTTTCCTCATTCCCCATAAGTGACAGAGTCAATAAAGCTTTTTCTTTAATGACAGGTTTAATCTCATGAAGCTGCAACCTTAGGATGTAATAATAAATGTAATGCAAATTCTACGACAACACCATTTATTAACTACCTGAAGTTACTTTGCCTAAAAACCCATAAAAGCTACTAATCTCAGTGTAACAGACAAAAGATACTCACAGATTTAGAGAAAATAAAGCCATCTCAAGTGATACAGCCAGCTAGCACTGTAAAATTAAACCCAGTTTAATTCAGCACTCAAACCAGGACATGCCCAACTGAAGCAACAAGCTTCTTCCCCTCAGAGTTGCCCCTTAAGTAACCCCTACCTGGTCTCTCACAGCCCGCCTCCTCCCTGCTCAGAAAACTCTTAAGTACTCTGCTTGCCACTTGATCCCCCACCCTTTTATAGCCTCTCCATTGTCCTTAATGGGGCCTTAAATGCACGGTCCTTGGTCACACATTTAATGTCCTTTATCTGGAGATGAACACCCTTTGGAACAGCGGAATATTGATCTCTGAGACCTTGTTTAGCCCATGGCTGCTCCAGGACAATAGGCAGGTACCCACACATTTTTTTACATGTTGAATAGCTAACAAAGCCCATAGGTTCACTCACAACTAATACAGAGGACGATACACTCAGGATACTGCTTAGGGCTGACTGCTTTTAGGGTTTTGGGGCTTCTTTGGTATAATACAGGAAAGATGAAGCATTCTTTATTCTATAAAGATATTTGGGATGAGGATAAGGCAAGACAAAATAGTGAATATGTTGCACATGGAGAAAAAACTCACTTACTTTTCAAATTTAATACTAACCACAAAGCTAGTGCTGAGGATGAGCTTTTGAGAGTACGGAAGCTGAGCTCCCATAGTCTCCTTTGAAGACTCTCATCCCAAAACGTGCAAGAGACTCATTTCTCTAACGAGATTATTATAAAAAGAGATACTGTATGAGCCTGCATATTTTTAGTACTGTGCTAACACCAGTTCAGTTAAGTGATCCCAGTACAACGTGACATACATCTCTGAATATTTAGAACACGTACATAAGATGGGCAAGAGGTAAACAATTTTTTGGTGATAGGAGGCAACCAGTTGTAATTCAGAACAACCTCCAAACAAGAGAAAAAAATTAGCAAAACTCCACCCAAAAAACCTCAAAATGGCTGTGAATTTCCATGGCCATAGCTAAGAAATATGTAAATACTACACTGTTTCAGTGATCAGCTGGTCTCTGTGGCATTGCTGGAAATTAAACATAACTCTAGTGATGCTAATGACTTTCTGTTAATTTACAGTAGCACCACAGGATTTAAAACCTTCTTTCTCACATCAATGACTCCATGTAACTCTCATCACTATGAAAATCGAGTATGGACTCCTCCCAGAATAAATGGAGCAGAAAAAACATGGGCTTCAAAAGGGTCAACTCTGCATTTTCCAATATATATATGAATTCATAAAGGCAACAAACCAGATTATTTTTTTAATTTTCATTTATAATAAAATGCAATAAAAGAGTATTTCTTGCCTCACACAATATTTTTAATTCCATAAAAGAAAGAATATTAGAAAGGAGGGGAAACTGAAGGCAAAGCCATGTTATTTTGACAAAAGCAGCTATTACATAGATTGCCAAAATTGAAGTCAGCAAATACTATACATAAACAAGCTGAATACACTTCCACCTTCTCTAAGTAGACATCTGGACAGACATCAGAGACCTTAGCATCGCCATATGTGCAGAATTCTCTAAATTTAGTGCAGTATTGGGGGTTTTATTGTTGTTTTGGTGTGAGGGTTTTCTTAGGTTTGATATTTTTTAAAGCTCATTGGCTTTGCTTAAGAAGTAGACAAGAAGGTTCTGAAAGGTTTCTGAACTGAGTGGTTATCAAAATGCCCAGCATAAATCAAACTTGACAGGGCAACATGGAATGCTGATTTTACTCCCCCCAGCTCCAGCTTCTACTCAGATCAATATAAATTTCCAAACGTTTAGAGTAAATGTAAATAAAATTGTTCCAGTACCATAAAACATTCCTTTCATTGCATTTCCCCATCTTTCCCCCCAGATGTGATTTGGATGGGGCTCTGCACCCCCTCCTCCATCCGACACTATGCTTCCCCCAGCAGGCTGTCAGCATTTGATTAATGGGTCAGATCATGCACACCACATTTGCCAAAGACATGAAATACTCTGTTCAGCTCTGACTTTGCGAGGCACATTCTCTCCCCGATAAGCTGCCTGCAGTCCCACAGTATGTTTTCATGCCTTGCTTTCCACGAGACCTGTGAAATTTCTCCCCTGCAGTCAAGCCACAAGCTGAGGTTTTGCATGGCAGGTGGCCCAACTCTGTCATTGTTTAAACTGCACGATGATGTGGATGGAACCACATTGGTCACGTATTGTACAAGAGTGTTATATACATTAAAAAAGAATGATAACGTTCCCATGGTGTTGGAGTTTCTCTTGAAATTGTATATGGAAAATTAACGTACGTATAGAACCGTCTTCGTATACAGAGAAACATACAGACAGCGTAAAAGAAATATCTGGGCTGATACGTATTTTTATTGCTGCTCAGACTTCAGGAATTTTCATCTAAGACTTTTCCTTACTGGGCAGTAACCTAGTAAACAAGATCAACCAGAGCCCTTGAAAACAGCAGTTCAGATAGCAGGTGAAGAAGAGCTGTGCGTGCTTGCTGAACTGAACCCAAGCCATAACCCAGTCCAGGCTTTCGTGAGATACTCTTCCCTTCCCAGTCAGGTCAGAAGCAGACTGTGGGAACAGCCTTTTTTTTTTTAAGGATGCTGGAAGGATTTTTAATTCTGGACACATGTACTTAACTAAAACATCTTCTTCTCCCGAAGGTCTGAAAACTTAGTGAATACATGCAGCTGGAATAAGCTTTGGAGCTTGTATAGGTACTGTCTGGCTTGACATAAAAGGTACTGAACACCACAATTAAAGTTCTGACCATTGATTACACTAAAACCATTTTAGCTAGGATTTTCACAGGGTTGCTATTTCTAAGATAGACACAAAGGGAGAGCCAATAATTTTCTGGAGAACCACTTTACAGTTGCAGAGAGGAAGATTGCAGCACAGAAAAAGGAGAAAAATAATTGATTTTTTTTAATCTTCTTACTCATTGTTGTCCCTCATAGCTTTAACAGCAAAATCTAAAGGCATAATCTGTGCTGTAAAGCCATTTCCAGTGTATTTAAAGACAATGGAGTCGCAAATATTTAACACTAATGAAACTGAGCACAGCCCCATCCTCAAGCTGCTCAAACATCTGGATTAAAATCTGTTCCATGCTTAATAAAGAACATTGAGTCTGTTCTGTTCTTTAATTTACACTAATTCTTAAGTTTTCTAAAAACAGTCTCGTACAAGCGTGAGCAGAACCTGATGTCTCCAAGTCAAAGTCAGTCAGTACCCACTGAAAACATGTACGTGCTCTTCTTTCTTACTTCTTCACGTGTAACGGAGACCCAGAAGGTCACGAGCATGTTTTACTGACTGTTGTAGAAGTACATAAGTGTATGACTGCAGCTCCAAAAGCTGTTCTATTGGAAAGCAAGGATGGCTATTCCCCATTTTTCAAAACAAAACAGCTAAACATCCTTAATTTATCAAGAAGCTGATTTAACATATATAAAAAAAGAGGACATTTCTACACAAATCTTTATCTTAAAATGTGGAAATCATTGACACAGGATATTTTACAGATTAAAGCAATGACGATCACAACTTTCGGTACTTCACTATGAAATAAATCAAGCACTATTTATTTTCCGAATCTCTTCAGTTTTCATCAGTCCTTTGGTAGCCTGAGCCAATTCAGCCATCTCAGAAAACAATGACAGGAATGTTGCAAGTTTCCAGCTCTCCCCTGCAGTCTTTTCCACCCTCCAGTTCCAGAAACTCACCTAGACTAAATGTTTACAGGCGAGAAGAGCTGTCAGACACTTATTCTTTGCCATCTGGCCGTAATTTGCACCCCCCAAAATAATCTTTTTTTAGGAGTTCAAATACAAAGTTCAATGAAAAACCTAAGAATAAACAACATATTTCACCTCGTATTGAAACCCCATGAGAATTTCAGTGTTACCTGATTTCATCTTGAAACCATAAATTTCCCCAGGTTTACACCGATGTTCAGGACTTTGTTGGGACCAACTGAGACTTTTCACACCAACTTCACATGATCCTCATCAACAGCACTGATGAGATTTTCAGAAGGAGAAGATAAACCTGAAAGTCCTATCTTTTCAGGACACATAGTTTAAATCTTGGCCTATATTTGAACTGCTTCAATTCATCTTTCTGCCTATAACAGGCTAAGACAAATCAGTACATGCTCAAGAGCACAGCACAGAAGTCTGGATGAAGACATACATCTTGGGAGACAGATTCAAACTGTGCAACTCATAGTGGGTATGCCAAGTGTTACATTGGTTAACAAATTTCAAAGAATTAAAGTTCATTATTTGAAGATTAAATACTTGAAAGAATAAAACTTTCATAAGATGGCCCAAACCCTAAAATCCTGGCCTCCTCTATATGCCATTTTATTATTCATTTGTATTGGCACTTCCGAAGTTCAAATTAGAAAGGTTATAGGTCTTCAAGGAGGACACATTCTCACTTTGCTAGATGGCCAGAGTTAGGGGCATGAGAGACCCCTGAGACAGTTATTCCTGAGGATCTATTTAGAGAATTAAAATGCAAACTTTAGAATCCTTTTTTATTTTTTTTCAAGCAAACTGCTGCTTTGTAATCTGCCTATCACTTCCAGCTATTAGAATTTAAACATACTTTGATTTACTATCACAAAAAGGCACTGTAAGGACAAGAAGACTCTTTAAAGTAAAAGTTTATTAACATTCACATCACTTGACTTTTGTGCAGAAATGCTGCCTTAAGGTAACAGAACATGATCAAGTTTAACCTTGTGATTTTATGCTTTTAGCAAGTGAATAAATTCAATGTTTTTAAACCCCTATCAACTGCTCTTCAGTCCTGCCTTTAGAGCATAATCTCCATCAAATGTTGCTGGACATGTCCTCCAAGTGACCTTGAAAAGAATCAGAATACCTAGAGAGTCCATTCTGGGGAGCACAACAACTTGTTTTGTACACTCAAGTGGAAACAAACGTCAAAACCAAAGAGGATTATCTGGGGTTGCCTGGGGAGGATGATGCCTCAGTCACCTACTAACCAATTTCTTTGAAAACATGATTCAGTGCAGATTTACCACTGAAATAAATACCCTGTCCTACATACTTTGAAGGGGTAAGGGCAGTCAGCTGTGTCAAATATATTAAATGAAGAATCTGAAGGTGTTCTTTTCAGGAAACAGAAGCCTCAGGGGATTAGAAGTAGAAATGAAGTATTTCCCATATGGGTTCCCAACCTGCTTATTGAGCAGATCCATATCAACAAAACCTGTTTTCCAAGTTCTGGCAACTTAAAATTAGTTGTATAAGCCTAGTTTCTAAAGCCCCAATAATTAGGTATACAAACTTGATTCACATCTACTCAGTGATCTGTTCAGCAAAAGAAGCAAGAATTATCTTGGAACAGTGGTAGAATTGTTCTCCCTCTGAACTCCCCCTGCTCAGGTCTCAGTTTATCTTAGAAGGAGGAAAAATAAGATAAAGAATTTTTTTAAGCGGTTGTCAGCCCACACTTTCTCCTGCAGCATAACAATCAAGAAGAGAAAACACAGGTGGTATTGGTCCCAGCAAACAAGAATTGTCAACTTCCTAACACAATCTATGCAATGAGCTCTGGTCTCTTTAATATTGTACCCCAATGCTCCCTCCTAAGACAGACAGAACATCACAGCCCAAAACTGATATACAAAGACTGTAACAAGAAGGTTCTCTATTTTCTTGCAGAGGTAGGAAGCATTAGGACAAACGAACACAGACATTTTAGGACGATGCTTACGTTTTCAATTGAAGTTATAAGAGTATATTCTGTTTGTTGTTCTTTGTACATAGAATAACAAAATGTCATCTCTTCCTTCTCCTAAGTACTGAAAACTTGAGAGATGGGTAAGTGTGGGGTTTCTCTCATCCCTCCTAGACTTTCAGGCCAGAAGGAACAGTCACAGCTATGTTGTTCTCTGGCAGAACAGAAGTCAGCAAGGTGCACAGTCATTTCTCTCTCAAAGTCACAGCTACTGTTCAAGTCAGTGTATTTTACACGAAGGAGAGAAATTCCACAGCAGATCTGGGTGAGTGGTCAGTTGCCTTCAGTATTAAGAATAGCATGTTCAACCGAAACCAGCTTTACCTTCCGACCACTGGATCTCGTTGCATGCTTTACTTACCACCCCTAGATTAATGGAGCTGTCTACTATCTATTAGTGGATCAAATCACCTCTTAACCTCCTCTTCAATAAACTTAATAGATTGAAGGAAAGGGACATTTAGCTTTCTCAAAAGGGCGTGAAAGAATACCAGTCTTTCCACATGAGCAAAACAGGGTTTATTTAGGAGGTGTGACCAGTGGCAGGCATTGTACCAGTCCCCAGGTGCAGTGTATTCAATCCAGATTTGTTGGGAAGTTGAGAAAAAATATGGATTTAAATGGAAAAGTTAAGATCACCTAACAAAGATTACTTCCTTTCTTAGATATTCAGCCTTAGTTGGCTCCTGATACAATATAGCTTTTGATATTTCCCAATGTTGGAAAGACTCTTCCAGCAAAGTAGAAAAAAAAAAATCATCTATTTTTTCAGTCCATTCCAGTGACCTATAGAACCATATACCATAGAACCAGCAATAAGTAATTATGCCACGTACATTATAGTACAGATACACTGCATATGATCCAAAGAGCCTGGAGCAACATCATCCCTTTAGACTTGAAGGGGACCAATCTCCACTCACTTGCTAAAACTGCAAACAGTTGGCTGGACTATAAGCCACCTGCAGCTCAGCTGTGCATGAGTCTAGGGGCTGTAACTGTATTTTTAGACAAATGCATTCACTAAACCTCAGACTATCTAGCATGAAATCACCTTTCAAAGCAAAGAAAACAAAAAACTGTATTATTACCATTTAGGAGAGCCTACGTGTTTTGTGGTTGTTTTGAATACTGGAGAATCCAAGAGAATAGGCTGGTTTCCAAACATTTTTTTGGTTATCTTCCATTATTGGCATGAATATGACCAATTGCCAACTTCAGAACTAACCTCACAATTCACTTATAAGGTTTTGCGACCATTGTGTAAACACAGCTGAGAACCAATTATCAAAATTAATAATCAAGTTCCTGGTATATGAATATGTATACAGTTTTCATTGCTTTAATAGTCTAGTCTTATCATTCCCTGAGTCCCAGAATACTTCTTCCAATAAACATGTTCATTCAAGTACTTGCAGAGAGCCAGCATGCAAGAAGCATGAGAACTGGTGAATTAAATTAATTTAGAAAGAGGAACAAGGAGAAAGAAAAACAGCTTGCTTGCTGAGCTCTCATCATACCATTTACTCTTCCTTCCACTTATCCCCAAATATTTATCACATCCCTTGACTTCCTTGCTATAACAGAATCTTAAAAGCAGTAGCATCATCAAAAGTAGCAGCAGGGGGGAAGAGAAAAGCAGGAGTTGGAAAAGGCCCCAGCACTGCAAGATTTCCTTCAAGATAGGGTTGCTTCCGAGGATTAACGAGTACGTCCTGCTCAAAGATGAGACTCATCACGATTCTTACCTTTAATAACCCCGCTTCCTCAGAAGAGCCCTCAGTACTGAGGAGGAGACTGTGAGCCGGCAGCTTGAATTATGCATGAGGGCTGGTGGAAAACAATCATCTGCTCTGGCATTAATGGTCTGTAAAGGGTTGCTTTTGACAAAACCATTTAACACTAGCAATAAAGTAAATAAATTTATAAGGGGAGGGGGGAGGAGAGGGGGAGCGGGGCACGGACACAGGGACAACATGACACCATAATAATGATGTACTGATGTAACACACCCTGGAAAATATTGGTTTCTTAGACTGCAGATCATGGGCTCTTCCATCAAGTCCCTCTCACAGGAAGGAGGGGGAGGGGGCAGGAATAAATCATCTTCTCTGAAATGGTGAAGTGTTGGAGGGGTAACTTTGGTTTGGAGTTGGAAAACCAGCAGATATTGCAGAAGACTACATGCAGAGGCCAAAAGAAGATAATTTAGATAGTTACATCTCTGCCCTGAGCAGAGGAGGAGGCATGGAAATTCTGGAATCATTTTCTTAGGTCTTTTTTATACAGCAGCAGGAAAAAAAGTTTTGGAGGGGGCTTGACAACAGATCTTCTGGCTCTACCTCTATCTTAGTCTTGGTGCTTTTCCATGGCTGATTTCTACACATAAGTGTGACACTTGTTCTCTCTTCGCCAAAATAAGGGTAGTTAAGCTTGCATACCACACCAGGGAGATGAGAATTTAAAGTCCAGGTAAGAGTTGAGATTTTTTGAGTGAATAATTTTTTATTACACACTTAGATATACTAGGAAGTCAAATTATACCTGTCAGATCCACTTCACAGCAACTTATAGACGACCAGGTTTGGAAAGGGTGGTGTTTTACACTGTTTTCTTCCATCCAGCACATTTCAAACCATTTATGAAGTGTGACCTTTTTGCAAAGGAGAAAATAAAAAATAGTAGTACTTTCCAATGGTATTGTGGCCTTTGATTTTCTCAACTCTTGTCAGGAAACAATGCCAGATTGAATTTCCAGTTTAATCTGCACAAAACATTCTCCAATTGGGAGGTAGGATTCCAACAAGACAAAGAAAACAAATATTAGATGTTTGCTTGGCTAAAAAGCAAGTCTACACTTAACAGACTGCCCATGTCACTTTTCATTTATTTCCAAGAAAGCTGCTTTTGTAAAAAAAGGAAAAAAATATCAGAAAAATCTGTGCTATTTGTTCAATGATAAAACAACTGGCATGGGAATTGTTCAGATATTTACCAGTAAAACCTTTCCCAGGTTCAAGAACTAGAGGCCAGTGTCTTTCAGGGGTCACCCTGTTCATCCTCTACCCCAGAGCAGAACTGACCCTTGTTGTCCATGGGGACATTGTCGGTCATGCTCTTACAAGACCTCCAATGACAAGAGCTCTAGCATCTCCTCGGTTTATCTTTTCTCATGTTTTCCAAACTTCTGATCAATCTTCTTGCCATTTTCCAAGTCATCCAATCCACAAGCAGAAATGTTACTGAGCATCACAAGTGCCAGAACAATAAACACCAAGAACAAATCGTAGCATTTATATCAGGTCATTTGTACCACAGACCAAATTATAAATGTGCGGCCCTCTGAATCTTACCCCAGCAGTCCTGGATCCAGTAAAGCTTTCCAGCAAGTAGTTAAATTAACAGCCTATTTTTCACCACCATCCAGGCAAAGCAATTGAACACATGCTTAACTTCAAGCACACACCTAAAACACACTGCTTATATTGAGACTAAAACATTTACTGAGTTTTGATGAACCAAGTTGTTGTACACAGATCTAACCATAAGCATATGAGCCAGAAAGATTATTCATGTTTTAAAGTCATACACCTGTTAAGTGCTTTATTGGACTGAGGGCATAATTAGTGCAAAACATAGCTATATTTATTTAATTACAAGCAGCACTAATGACTAAAAATTATTTTTAAAATAGCAAGATATTTCCAGAGACAAACTGTGAAACTACTCATACTCCAAGATCTAATTCTGCATCCACTTCGAATCCAAAGAGAGACAAAACAACTGCTGTGTTTTTCACAGTCCCACAAAAATTATACTTGAATCAAATTATCTTTTGTATTTATCAGCTAAATAATTCTGTCAACTGTCCAACAACTGCAGCAGCCCCAGGAGCTTTTGTAAACTAGCTGATGAATGATTGGTTAAATAAATCTGCTACAATTATTCTGGTAATGAAAAACAAAAACGACAGCATGTCTTCTCCAACACAAGCTAAATCCTATTTGCTGCTTTTTGCTAATGGGAGATATTGTATTTTCTTTAATAGTGAGGATTTATTTGTATGGGTAATTACAGAACTCAAAATAGCTAAAGAATTTTTTTTTCCTGAGATAGGATCTTAAAAAGCTAACATTCATACTGCTCAGTCTTATCATAAAGTAACATTTCACTTAATGAAACTCAAGAATGACTCAAGCATCCCTGAATTTATAGACTCTTTGTGTGTTAAGAAACAGACATGAGCTCAGACTTTGACCATAATGAATAGGAGAAAGAGCATGAACAAACAACTATTGATATGAGGGCAGTGTCTCCACAAAAAGCTAGAAGGTCTTTGGGTCAAACTCTCAGCTGATGTAAATTCCTCTTTGCATTTTATTAGAAATAGGTTTTAATATAACCACAGCCAAGTGTCAAAACAGAGACATCAAACTCATCTTTTCCATAATCCATCTGTAATCTGTCTTGGTCCTATGTTTGGAAGAGACAGAAAAATTACGATGTCTTTGATCCTACTGGAGTAACTTTCTGATAAGGCCTAAACTACTGATCATGAGCAAGTCAAGAATTGGTATATTCCTGCCATTCCACTATCATGAAATCTGTGATCAGTCATCCAAAGAGGTTCATCTCAGGGAAAGCTGTTGTTTTTCCATCCTCCAGGATGGATGGCTTGATTTAGATTTTTCCAAAAGACCAACAGACAGACAGAAGACAAACAGACATCACTTGGGCTTTTGTATAGAGGTGGGTTATCGCCAGGAATGATGCACATGGACTTCCATCCTCTGTGGAGGGGAAAAATAAAATAAACACTTGATTCGTTTTGAGGGGTTTTGGGGTTTTATTATTTCTTCTTTTTTTGTGCCTTGACAGGATCAATCCAGACACCACAGCCTGTGAATCTGGCAGGAAATGTATCCAGGATCCCCTTAGCTTATTCTGACATACATTTTGTTTCAGCACTTGTACCTTGTATTTTTGTGTGCACCGCAAGTGTTTCTACAAGCCAGGCTGCATTTAAACAAGCAGCGGAAAACAAGATTCATGACCCTTACTTTAAAGCTGAAGTTGTTCCATCAGGAGAGGAAAGTTCTCCTGCAGCTTAGAAAAGTTACACACTAAGAATGCAAAAATAAGGCGTAAGCATTGGTTAACCTATTATAGGGATAAAGGAATTTCAGACCTGCTACGGGAAAAAGTAATCACAGAAAACCTTTTGCAAGCAGAACAGACTTTGAGATTTTCTCGAAGAGAAATCCTTTGTCTGACAATTTTGGATAGGCAGTAAACCATAAACCCCATGATCTGATTACAGGCAATTCATGGAGGGAGAAATCCCTGGATGAATGACACCACGCTCCCAGGTATACTTAGCTCATGAGAAGGCCATGTCATTTTGTCTGTAAAGTGTTTAGGAAGATGTTAGTTGGCAGTGCTGCGATCCTTGAGGAATAAGTTTGTTTATTTGTTTTTGTCAGTGGACAGCTGCATTTATTCACTAGGAATGTTGCAATACCATGGACAGAGCCTGTGTTTGTAGGAAAATGGGGGGGGAAAAGGCTGATCACAGTCTGAATGACCTGCTCTGTATTTCCAATACTCTGCCAGTTCTCTGAAAATATTACTGTCACTAGTAAGTTCTGAAGCAGTGTTATTTTGCCATTATCAGTAAAAGCCTGGTGGCATGAAAGCAAAGGAAAATTTGCGACTGACTTCACAAGGACTAGAACTAAAGGGAATTTCTAAACCGTGAATACAAAAATACTGAAACAGAGATAAGAGCTGACGAAGTGTTCCCAGCAGCGTCACAGGCAAGATGGACTGAAGAATCCAAGCCTCTACAATTTGTTACCGAGAGGCAAAGGTTCTGGCTGAAGCACAACCTCTAAAGGGAGCACGTTATGACACCAGCTACACAAATGTGTTTACACTAAAACATGGAGACATTTTTTCTTCTTCAAAGAATAAAAAACTTAAAATTTAATATACATAGATACATGGAGTTTTGTATTGTTGTCACTTTGTGGTTGGTTGTTTGGGGTTTTTTCTCCTTCTTCCAAGGATGATCAAGGTCAGTTTGCAAGGTCTGGGGAGCTAAATCATATGCAAATTAAAACATGAATGCACAGAAGATCATAATATTCAATAAGGCAACTTTGGAAATAGTATAAGTGAATTAGAGGGTTGAAGACATAATTCATTTTCCATGGATAATGTAAAGCTATGTGGGAAGGAAATGATTCTGCATTTGCAAAGCACAGAGTAGGGTCAGGATAAGAAAATAGATAGATGGATTTAGCAGGTAACACATAATACATTCCTGAGGTGACTAAATTTCCCTGAGAAATGAACCAATTCTTGCACCTGTGCAACATAGTTATGAAACCCTGGGGAATGAAATACCCTGTCTAGAAGTTAAAAGTTGTTATTACATATGCAAGGTTTAATTCATGAATATATGTGCAAAGCGAACTGTTTTCCATAAAACTGCAGCTGTGTTTCAAAAATAGCATCCCAACAACACATAGAACAAACTCCAGCAAGTCAGGGAAGATAATGTGCTCTCTGATGGCCTCACACTGACAAGTGGCCTCACACAGTCCTTACAAGAACAGCAAAATCAAAGCACATCTGTACCCACAGCAAGGAACAGTGACAAAGCGATAGTTATAGCAGCGTAAGATGATGTCTAAAATCTTGCCTAGTACTGAATTCCCCCAGTATTTGTATGCAAAAAAATACCAAAAATAAGCAAGGAAATAACGGTTAAAAAAGTTGTCCTGGAGCAATAACTAATTGGCGCTCCTAGAAAACAGGTATAAAGTGAAGTTGGTGTGTTCATTTCCAGTGAGATGTTTTATGATTAATAAAGGCCACAGATCTGGTTTCAATCAGTTTGCAATCTCAGTTCTCTCACTTGCAGTTTTCCCATGCTTACAACAGACACCCAATTCCTTACCCGCCCTTTATATCAGCTGAATGGTATGGCAGAACAGAAAAGAAATATGTCTCTTTAAAATATGCATCTTGAGTGCAAAGACTCTCAGTGGTTCAAAAAGGCCTGAGCTTGTACCACCAGTCTATGAATTTTTCAAAGACGTGCTGAAACAGCAGCTCCACTCAGGTAGCTGCTCACATTGCTGCTCAGAGGATTCTGCTCACCTGTCGTCTTTAACTCCGGCTAGCAAAAATACC